>NC_086445.1:820182640-820482640 GCF_028390025.1 Pseudophryne corroboree | reverse complement strand
GAAAGAATGGTGGAGTATTATATGAGTGACAGCATCCAGGCAGGCATGTCAGACAGTCCGTACGTATACTGGCAGGAAAAATAGGTAATTTGGAGGCCCTTGCACAAACTGGCTTTATTTTACCTAAGTTGCCCCCCCCCCCTCCAGTGTGTACTCCGAAAGAGTGTTTAGTGCAGCCGGTCACCTTGTCAGCGATCGGTGTACGAGGTGTCGAAGTCAAAAATATTACATAGAGAGAACATACAGACTCCACACATTATTGTCACAACTGAGGGCCTGAGCTGACGGGAGGCAGCCTCAGTTGTAGGGGCTGAGATGTACCGGAACCTGGGAGGTTGTATCAGACCCCTGGACATGTAAGTAACATGAATAATAACTGCCCAAAGGCGTGACCACGACAACTTGGATAAAAGTCAATGATGTTTATTATGACAACTCCGCAACACAGCAGCAGTAAAAGAAAACGTAAAAGTCAGCAAAGAATAAATACAGTTCCTGGGTACTACAGGATGGCAGGAGCCACAGGGCACTGGTAGTGTGAGATAGTTCTTATGATCTTCTAGATGGAAAGTCCTTACCAGGCCCGACTGTAGCAATGGAGATAACCCAGGATTGTGCCAGCTGGTGTTCCAGGAAAAGCTGGGTTGCTGAAGATAAAACAGCTGCTGTGGATACTGGCTGGAACCAGACTGTTGTCAGCACGGAGTGGATACTGGCTGGAACCAGTTAAATAATAAATGAACTTGGGAGCGATGAAATATGAACTGAAATGTAGAACTTGAGAGCGGAGAAATAATAATACCGGTGGAGAGTGGTAAAGTGTAGAAAGGACACCGGCCCTTTAAGGGAAGCTGTACTCTGCTGGAAGCTGAGCTGGAAGCAGGTAATGTTGTAGCTGGAAACAGATGAATCCACAATGGATTGGAGAGTCAGGCTACACCGCAGGTGGAATGCTGGTGCGGGTCTCTATGGTGGAAGTCTTGAGACAGGAGCTGGAACCTGGAAGACAATCACAGGAGAGAGACAAACAGGAACTAGGTTTGACAACCAAAGCACTGACGCCTTCCTTGCTCAGGCACAGTGTATTTATACCTGCAGCAAGGAAGGGATTGGCTAGGCAATTATGCAGATTATCAATACTGAGAACAGATTGGTGGAAATGATCAGCTGACAGAATCCAAGATGGCTGCGCCCATGCAGACACTTGGAGGGAAGTTTGGTTTGTAATCCATGTGGTAATGAAAACAGTAATGGCGGCGCCGGCCACCGGAGACAGGAGGCGCCAGGCTGACAGATGCACATCCAACCACGCGGACACAGCGGAGGCCGCGGCTGACGTAATCGCCACTCAGACACTCTGCATGCAGAAGTTCAGGGACGGCGGCGGAGGCCGCGGGAGACGCCATGCCAGGTGTAATATGGCGTTTACTGTGACAGCGTCCCAGAGTGACAGGAGAGGATACAGGAATGTACACATCAGGATAACAGATGGAATCCGGTCCTGGAGCGCTGAGCCAGCCTTAGGAGGCATCTGATGGGTAAGAAATGGCGTCCAGATACCCGGATCGTGACAGCACCCCCCCCTTTAGGAGTGGCCCCAGGACACTTCTTTGGCTTTTGAGGAAACTTGGAATGGAATCTCCGGACCAAGGCAGGAGCATGGACATCAGAAGCATTGGTCCATGAACGTTCCTCAGGACCATAACCTTTCCAGTCAATAAGATATTGTAGTTGACCGTAACGGTGACGTGAGTCCAGGATCTTGGCCACTTCATACTCAACGCCTCGTTGAGTTCGGACTTTCAGAGTTGGAGGAAGTGAAGAATGAAACCGATTCAAGATCAGCGGTTTCAACAGGGAAACATGGAATGTCCTGGGTATTTTTAAGAAGGGAGGCAACTGGAGTCTGTAAGCAACAGGATTGATGACTTGTTCAATCTTGAAAGGACCGATATAGCGAGGTGCAAACTTCATACTGGGAACTCTTAACCTCAAATTCTTCGTGGATAACCATACCCGATCACCCACCTTGAGAGCAGGAACTGCTCGACGCTTCTTATCCGCAAACTTCTTGTACCTGAACGATGCCTTGAGCAGAGCTGATCGTACGCTCTTCCAGATATTGGCAAACTGATGCAAGGTGATATCCACTGCGGGGACAGAAGTTGCTGGAAGCGGTTGGAACTCAGGGACTTTAGGGTGGAATCCAAAGTTAGTGAAGAATGGTGTTGAAGCAGATGAAGAATGATACTGGTTGTTATGACAGAACTCGGCCCAGGGAAGTAATTGAACCCAGTCATCTTGAGAGGAGGACACATAGATGCGGAGGAAGGCCTCCAAGTCCTGATTCACCCTCTCGGTTTGACCATTGGTCTGAGGATGGTAAGCCGTGGAAAACTTTAGCTTGACTTGGAGGACTTGACATAAACTTCGCCAGAATTTGGCTGTGAATTGAACTCCTCGATCTGAGATAATTTCTTCAGGAAGACCGTGGAGTCGGAAGATCTCTTGTATGAATACTTGAGCCAACTTGGAAGCTGACGGTAGACCGGTGAGAGGAATGAAGTGTGCCATCTTGGTGAACCGGTCAACTACCACCCAGATGGTATTGAACTTGTTGCACATGGGTAAGTCTGTAATGAAATCCATCGACAAGTGGGTCCATGGTCGACGGGGAACGGATAGTGGAACCAGTTGCCCCGCAGGCGACTGGCGGGATACTTTATGTTGGGCACACTTTGGGCAAGATGCAATAAACTCCAAGACGTCCTTTTTCAGAGTTGGCCACCAATAGGACCTAGAGATAAACTCCAGGGTTTTTTGGATACCTGTATGTCCGGCAAAACGGGAAGCATGGGCCCAATGCATGAGCTTCTTCCTTAGCATCGGCTTCACAAAACTTTTCCCTGATGGGGGCGTAGAGTCCATCCCTACCGTGGAGAATGCCAACGGATTTATAATAGGATGCTTGTCTGAAGACTCTGACTCATTTTCTTGCTCCCATGAGCGGGAAAGGGCATCGGCCTTGCGATTCAGAGAGCCCGGACAGAACTGGAGTTTAAAGTCGAACCTGGAAAAGAAAAGTGCCCATCTGGCCTGACGAGGGTTGAGACATTGTGCGCCCTTCAGGTATAAAAGGTTCTTGTGGTCTGTAAGTATGGTGATTGAATGAGAAGCTCCCTCCAACAGATACCTCCACTCTTCTAGAGCGAGCTTGATGGCTAGCAACTCCTGGTCGCCAATGGCATAGTTGCGCTCAGCTGGGGAGAACTTCCGGGAGAAGAAACTGCAAGGGTGTAAATGGCCATCTTTAGCCCTCTGAGATAACACCGCTCCTACTCCAACGGAGGAGGCATCCACCTCTAAGATGAAAGGAGAGTCGATGTCAGGCTGTTTCAGAACAGGCGCAGAGATGAACCTTTGTTTTAAAAGATGAAATGCTTGCATGGCTTCTTCAGACCACTTGGACGGGTTAGCACCCTTCTTAGTGAAAGCAGTAATAGGCGCCACAATGGTGGAAAAGTCTCGTATAAACTTTCGGTAATAGTTGGCGAACCCTAAGAACCTCTGGACCCCTTTGAGGGTTAAGGGTACCGGCCAATTTTGGATTGCTTGTAGTTTCTCAGGATCCATCTCTAGTCCGGAACCGGACACAATGTACCCTAGAAACGGAATGGACTTGACTTCAAAGACGCATTTTTCTAATTTGCAATAGAGATGATTGACACGGAGACGGGACAGAACCTCTTTAACCCAAAAACGATGTTCCTCTAAATCGTTGGCAAAAATGAGGATATCGTCTAGATAGACCACGACATGACGGTATAGAATGTCTCTGAAGATCTCATTGACAAAATGCTGGAAGACAGCTGGAGCATTGCTCAATCCGAAGGGCATGACGAGGTACTCATAATGTCCGTCACGGGTGTTAAAGGCGGTCTTCCACTCGTCACCCTCACGGATCCGGATGAGATTGTATGCACCTCGCAAGTCCAGCTTTGTAAAGATGGTAGCTCCGCTAACTTTGTCAAAGAGCTCAGTAATCAGGGGTAAAGGATAACGGTTCTTGATGGTAATGTCGTTCAAACCTCTGTAGTCGATGCACGGCCGCAGACCACCATCTTTCTTTTTTACAAAAAAGAAGCCTGCGCCGGCTGGAGAAGAAGAAGGTCGAATGAACCCCTTTGCTAGGTTCTCTTTAATATATTCCTCCATAGAATGCGTCTCAGGCAGAGACAACGGATAAGTTCGGCCTCGAGGTGGAACCTTCCCTGGAACGAGATCAATCGGACAGTCCCATTCTCTATGAGGAGGAAGGATATCAGCAGAAGCTTTACTGAACACATCCGTGAAATCTTGATATGGAGGAGGTGGAACATCAGACGACCTGGGGGAGGAAGAACAGACAGGCAATACTTTAAACAAACATGTCTCAGCACAGGAGGAACCCCATGCCAGGATTTGCGTAGTCGTCCAATCAATTGTAGGATTGTGAAGACGGAGCCATGGAAGGCCCAGGACCACAGGATGTGTGGCTCTTGGAATCACTAAAAAAGAAATAAGTTCGGAATGAAGAACTCCCACT
Source organism: Pseudophryne corroboree (assembly GCF_028390025.1). NCBI lineage: Eukaryota > Metazoa > Chordata > Amphibia > Anura > Myobatrachidae > Pseudophryne > Pseudophryne corroboree. Next base: position 820,478,055 of record NC_086445.1, on the reverse strand, counting down.
CTCAGACGAACTGGTAGAGTCCTTAAAGAAATAACTGCATCAAAAATTTTGCTGCCATCCACGGCAGTTAAAGAAATGGACGAAGGAAGTCTCTCGGTGGGTAGGGACCACCGTTTAACATAGGCTTCGGTAATAAAGTTCCCAGCTGCTCCGGAATCAAGGAGGGCAATGACGTTCCGATAACGTTGAGCAACTTGAAGCGAGTCTGGGAGATTACAATCTTGAGGAGATGGAGAGGAGATCATTACTCCTAGCCGGCCCTCTCCTTGGCGAGCTAGGATTTGGAGTTTCCCGGACGTTTGGGACAGGCATTAATGGTGTGAGACGGAGCTGCACAATAGAGACAGAGAAACTCGGAGAGACGTCTTCGGCGCTCAGCAGGAGTTAAACGGGAACGGCCAAGTTGCATGGGCTCATCTTTAGATGGTGACAGTTGACGAGGAGGAGGAGCAGAAGATTTTGGAGCAGATGATCTTCCACGCTCAGTTGCTCTCTCTCTGAAACGTAAATCAACTTTCGTGCAGAGTGAGATTAGCTCATCTAACTTAGAAGGTAAGTCTCTGGTAGCTAACTCATCTTTAATACGCTCAGATAAGCCATGCCAGAATGCAGCATACAGGGCCTCGTCGTTCCATGCCAGTTCGGATGCCAGGATCTGGAACTGTATCAGATATTGTCCTACAGTACGTGACCCCTGGCGTAAACGGAGAATCTCGGATGAAGCTGAGGTTACCCGGCCTGGCTCGTCGAAGATGCGCCTGAATGTTGACACGAAGGCAGTGTAGGAAGATAGCAGGGTGTCGGACCTCTCCCATAACGGTGATGCCCAATCAAGGGCTGAGCCACTGAGAAGAGAAATAATGTAGGCAATTTTTGTACGGTCACTGGGAAAATTGCCAGGTTGTAGCTCAAACTGAATCTCACACTGGTTGAGAAATCCCCTGCAGAATCTTGGAGATCCGTCAAATTTTGCTGGCGTTGGAAGATGAAGACGTGGAGCAGAAATGGGTAAGGTGGGTGGGGTTATAGCTGGAGTCACTGTGGTTGACGCACCAGACGCGCCTGATCCACGGAGAGTTGTCTGAATCCCATCCAGCCGAGTAGAGAGATCCTGGAGACAGCGGATGATGTGGCCCTGTGCAGCCTCCTGATGTTCTAGTCGGGCTGCCAGTTCTTGCATCGGCCTGGCCGCTTGATCCTGGTCTCCGGCTGGATTCATTAGGTCAGTGCTTACTGTCACAACTGAGGGCCTGAGCTGACGGGAGGCAGCCTCAGTTGTAGGGGCTGAGATGTACCGGAACCTGGGAGGTTGTATCAGACCCCTGGACATGTAAGTAACATGAATAATAACTGCCCGAAGGCGTGACCACGACAACTTGGATAAAAGTCAATGATGTTTATTATGACAACTCCGCAACACAGCAGCAGTAAAAGAAAACGTAAAAGTCAGCAAAGAATAAATACAGTTCCTGGGTACTACAGGATGGCAGGAGCCACAGGGCACTGGTAGTGTGAGATAGTTCTTATGATCTTCTAGATGGACAGTCCTTACCAGGCCCGACTGTAGCAATGGAGATAACCCAGGATTGTGCCAGCTGGTGTTCCAGGAAAAGCTGGGTTGCTGAAGATAAAACAGCTGCTGTGGATACTGGCTGGAACCAGACTGTTGTTAGCACGGAGTGGATACTGGCTGGAACCAGTTAAATAATAAATGAACTTGGGAGCGATGAAATATGAACTGAAATGTAGAACTTGAGAGCGGAGAAATAATAATACCGGTGGAGAGTGGTAAAGTGTAGAAAGGACACCGGCCCTTTAAGGGAAGCTGTACTCTGCTGGAAGCTGAGCTGGAAGCAGGTAATGTTGTAGCTGGAAACAGATGAATCCACAATGGATTGGAGAGTCAGGCTACACCGCAGGTGGAATGCTGGTGCGGGTCTCTATGGTGGAAGTCTTGAGACAGGAGCTGGAACCTGGAAGACAATCACAGGAGAGAGACAAACAGGAACTAGGTTTGACAACCAAAGCACTGACGCCTTCCTTGCTCAGGCACAGTGTATTTATACCTGCAGCAAGGAAGGGATTGGCTAGGCAATTATGCAGATTATCAATACTGAGAACAGATTGGTGGAAATGATCAGCTGACAGAATCCAAGATGGCTGCGCCCATGCAGACACTTGGAGGGAAGTTTGGTTTGTAATCCATGTGGTAATGAAAACAGTAATGGCGGCGCCGGCCACCGGAGACAGGAGGCGCCAGGCTGACAGATGCACATCCAACCACGCGGACACAGCGGAGGCCGCGGCTGACGTAATCGCCACTCAGACACTCTGCATGCAGAAGTTCAGGGACGGCGGCGGAGGCCGCGGGAGACGCCATGCCAGGTGTAATATGGCGTTTACTGTGACAGCGTCCCAGAGTGACAGGAGAGGATACAGGAATGTACACATCAGGATAACAGATGGAATCCGGTCCTGGAGCGCTGAGCCAGCCTTAGGAGGCATCTGATGGGTAAGAAATGGCGTCCAGATACCCGGATCGTGACAATTATAAGTCGCTATGCTTGCAAATACGCGCAGCGAGCACAGCAGAATATGGTAACACACGCATTTACACGGACATGCCACAGAGATGGATTCGACACTTATTTCATACAGTACATAATTATAATAATATCAAGCGCCAGACATCATGATGATTTAAAATTATATAATGAAGTAATGTCATGTATGTGTATTATTTGAATGAAGCAAGATAGACCGGTCATAGTTACTATTAAAGCAACCAGATTAATGTGTAGATTCATTTGATACTTGTTATTAAGTTGTAGGACATTGCAACAAATAATTATGATTACATGATGTAAGCTAAAATCAGGTAGTGGACAGGAAGCTCAGGCCAGCCCCTTTGGACGTCCCCAAGGCTGAACCTGTTTAGCATATACAAAGAGACTAGTGACTCATCATGAATGAGTAAGTTCCCTCCCCCAAAAACTAGATAACACATTGCTGATCACACAGGAGCTCAGTTGCTGTTTGGTCTGAAACGATGATGGAGTTATTGCCAGATCAGTTCCTGTATTTATTTGCTGAGATAGAGAAAGATATTAAGAGGAGGATGCATTGAAAGATATGGTAATTATATAGCTGGCCTGTAACTGTAACTGTATGTAACTATAACTGTATGTAACTGTATGTAACTGTATGTTTTAACTGTTTACTGTATGAGTGTAACCATGTAACTATAGGTATACTGTACTTTGTAATATATTGAATCCATACCCTTTTTAATAACATATATATACATCAATGAGCTTTGGAACTCAGATAATGTGTGGGTGTATTGTTTTCTTTTATGGGATGCAGTGTTTTGCGATGTACAGCGCATTTTTATCATATATGGTAATAAGATGCGCCTGGCGTCTGCAGTATATATTAGAGCGGGCATTTTAAATATTTGTGAGAAAGCAATTTGGCATTCACAGATGGGGGCTGGTCCGCGATATCAGTGTGTTAATAATGCACTGTACATTACAAACGCTGCTGTAATCGACCGGCTTCGATGGACGCATCGCGACGCTGATTAAAATAACATCCACGTGTATTGTTGTGATACCAGTAAGCCAATGATATGAAATTTCAAGGGACAATGCGTTTCTCATATATTTAAGATGCTAAAATTTATTTTTATTGTTGCAAAACAAAGTTCAAATAAGTCATATTGTGTTTGATTCAGATTGGATTGTTTATCTGTTAAGTAGGTTTAAAAGTAAATTTAAAAGTTGCTGCATAGCCTTGATATAGTTTTTTTTTTTACTCAGGCCTAAAATAACTTCTGGTGCTTGTATAATGTGTGATTTCTTTGTGACAAAGGAAGCCGCATGGTCTGTCCTCCATTTTGGACTAACCACATGGCCTGTCCACCATTTTGTGTAAACCTCATGGATGTGGAAGGGGAGGAGCAGTGGCCATTTTAGGAAGGTAATTTTCTAAAAAGCTGATTTTCAGTCTGCTCAGAATAATCAGTTTCCTTGGTCACATCAAACACCATTTATGAGTTACCAATGCATTTATTTAACCCATGCCATAGTCAATTACAAATAGTTTCAATTGGGCCTAGTGAGAGTAAATGTTAAGATAAATGCTTGGCTCGGAAAAAAAAAATGTTGCACACAGATAGAAAAAGGAAAGAAAGGGTTTTGGTTTTTTTTCTCTTTTTTCTTCCAAGACTTGTAGAATCTGCTTGCTATAGGATAGCCATTGAAATGCATATTAACCTGTGTAACTGTTAAGTCACCCATATGTTTTATTATTGTGCAAACTAGAACCAATAACCTAGAAATAATGACACGTACAACTGTATAGATTGGAAAAATTGGAGGTCACAGCCAAATTTATTAAATTGGAATTAGAATTGTTAATCACCGGTGGCGAAAAAAGCAGTGCCAACTCGGCCATGGCTTAAAACTTTTGAATCTTTAAATAAATGGGGCGGAGTTTCCGCCCCTTGCGCAGTCCGTCCTGGGTAGAACCATCTCCCCTTAATTAGCACAGTGCTGGTCCCTCCTTAAGATGGTGACCTGGTCCTCCCCTGAGGTAGTGACCGACTCGCCTTTCTCAAAGGGGAAATGCTAGCCAAGCTCTGCTGCGCTAAATTGAGCCGCCGAATAGCACTGCTTTCCGCCCGCTGCGCCTCGCACTTGCTGGAATAATTATAGCTTATTATTCCAACGATAAAAAACTTTCAAAGTACATTGAAAGAAAAACACAATTCACAAATTGAAATTGCTGGGTGGGTGGGTGGGATCACAAAATGGCAAGAGGAATTTGAATCCTCTGCCAGCACTTAAATAAACTAATCTACCCCGCCTACCTAACTACTCCCTATTGGATAATGCTTGATTGACATCTATTAACAACCTATTAGAAAATATCAACACAAAAACCAGATCTAACTAGCTTAGCTACCTAACAAACAGGGAACCCGCCTACCTAACTACTCCCTATTGGATAATGTTTAATTGACATACATCAACACCTATTAAAAAATATCAACACAAAAACCAGCTCTAACTAGCTTAGCTACATAACAAACAGGGTGCTTATATTCACTCTATCCTATACAGTCTCTCGTTCTTTTTAAGTCACCCATATGTTTTATTATTATGCAAACTAGAACCAATAACCTAGAAATAATGACACGTACAACTGTATAGATTGGAAAAATTGGAGGTCACAGCCAAATTTATTAAATTGGAATTAGAATTGTTAATCACCGGTGGCGAAAAAAGCAGTGCCAACTCGGCCATGGCTTAAAACTTTTGAATCTTTAAATAAATGGGGCGGAGTTTCCGCCCCTTGCGCAGTCCGTCCTGGGTAGAACCATCTCCCCTTAATTAGCAGAGTGCTGGTCCTTCCTTAAGATGGTGACCTGGTCCTCCCCTGAGGTAGTGACCGACTCGCCTTTCTCAAAGGGCAAATGCTAGCCAAGCTCTGCTGCGCTAAATTGAGCCGCCGAATAGCACTGCTTTCCGCCACATTCGCAGACTCCAGACTGCGAAACCGCCACCAAACAGCTTACCTTCACAATTCGTTTAAACCTTTCAACAATGCTGTGACAAACAACTCCAAACCATCTTCAGATAAATGCACTCCATCTAATCTGTACAATTCTACCTTCTCGTAACGCAAATCTGGATGCTTAACCACTTTCCCTTTTAAACTAATAACAAATCTGGAGGTTGTGGCATTGAGCTTCCTTCTTACTTTATCTAACGCCACTCCCCCTTGGGTGCCCCTCCAAAATCTACGCGGTACCACTTCTGACCATACCACCTTAACCGCCGGCCAATGTTCAGCAATTATTTGAAAATCTTTCTTTATGCTGTTAATTAACTCTATACCCTTACAAGTACCTAAATCATTGCCTCCTAAGTGTATCAACAAGCAATCAGGGGCACCCCAATTCTTTTCGCCATCCCAAAGCACACTCAATAAATTGCTCCATCTCATTCCCCTTATACCTATCCACCTCACTTTAAAAGGGAACGACTTAGATGCCTTGTGCCTACTGGCCCAATAGACATATGAATGACCCACAATCCACACCCGGCTTGACAATGTCAAAAAACCTGCAGAAAAAAACAGCAAAACAAATAATATTTTATTTAAATTATGATTCAACAAACCTTTAAAAACAGGGAGGGATAAAACTTAGTTATTTTGGCGACCCAGATGGAGGTGAACGACACCAAACCTCAAAAATTCTTGTGAGGGAAAAGGTGAAAAGAACTCCAATCCCCCTTTAACGGCGGGTAGCTTATGGCCCTGGGTTTCCTAAATAACAAACTCGCAGGATGCCTCTATTAATGCAACTTATCCCCTCTAACATAACGCTTGTAAGCTTCTGACTTCCACCGTCCCAACCTCTTAATCTTTTCCTTAGAAGAGCCTGCCGCTGCTGCGCAAGTCGCTGCTCCTATCCTGAAAGAATGCGTCCCGTAATGCTCTAATGGAAGGCCCAATGCTATTAAACATTTATTAAAAATACTTGTGAATTGAAATTTAGATAAAGGACTCCGATCCCTATGCACCAACCACTGATCCCCCCCTTTCGGACGAATTCGCCCGAAGGCCTCAGCTAATCTTACTGGGCAGATGCTCGGCTCCAAATGCATAGGAACAGAAATCCATTTACCCCTTCCCAACTGATCCGTTTTGGACCGGTGTATCTTGATAAGAAGCTTATCACTCATAACTACTACATTACTCAACAATATACCCGTATCCACTGAACCCTTGTTTTTTGCAACTAGTTCACCTACTCTTAATGCACCAAAAAAGGCCACTGCAAATGCCAAACTAAAAAGGTTAACCTCGAACTCTCCTATCGCAATACCCGAAACGGCCATAATTAGATCTCTCAAAAGCTCGATGTCAATCGGCCTACACTCATCTCCTATATTTGCCTGCTCTTTGGACCACCCCTTCATTGCCTTTGATAACATAAAAGATTTAGTTGGGTCGATCAACCCTTCTAAACGTGAAAAATACGAGATTCCTGCTAAAGCACCCGACATAGCCGCTTTAGAACGACCCTTTTCATGCCCTAACCATACAAACGCTAACATAACATCCTGTACACTCTTACCACCACCTTCCGAATTCATGTACGCCTGCCAATCATTCCATGCTGCAGAATACGATCTCAACGTCCCAGGTGCCAATGCCTTCAATGCTAACGCTTTCATGCCGGATTGATGATCTGCCATACAAATTTAGGACATGACAAACCCTCTAATCTAGCCGCTGGAGCTAATGCTCTAAATCTATCCCATTGAAAACGGGACAAAGCATCCGCTATCTCGTTTCTCACCCCAGGCACATGCCTAGCACTTAACTCTATATTCTTCTGCATATATCTAAGAGTTAAATGCCTTAACAACTTCGACGCATGATAACATGAAGACTTTTGGTTGTTGATCGCTTGAACTACCCCTAGATTGTCGCACCAAAACAAAACCCTTTGATTACCTAGCTTATAGCCCCAGATCTCCACCGCGACAATGATTGGAAAAAGCTCAAGTAAAAGCATGTTATTAGTAAGTCCTTTCCTACGCCATTCCTCAGGCCAAGCTTCCGCACACCATTCACCTTCAAAATATGCACCGAAACCTAGGGACCCTGATGCATCTGTGAAAAATTGCAAATCTCTGTTGCTTACTTCTTCCTGCAGCCAAATACAAACTCCATTAAAATCTCTCAAAAATTCTAACCAAACCTTACAATCTTCTTTCAATTCCGATGAAATGCGTACAAAATGGTGCGATTTCTTAACCCCTGCAGTGGCTCTTTCTAGCCTACGACTAAAAATCCTTCCCATCGGAATGACCCTACAAGAAAAATTTAATAACCCCAGAAGTGATTGTACCTGTTTCAGAGTCATCTTTTTTGCAGAAATAAAATTCTCCAATAAACTCCTTAAACCATTCACTTTTTCCGCTGGCAACCTACAAAGGCCTGCTTCAGTATCAATCTCTATACCCAGTGATAAAGCTAAATATTTATCGTATATAATACCCTTTATGAGGTCTAAGAACACTGTACGCTATCTACGTATGAAGTACCGTAAGGGTACGCTAGTTGCGTAACAATCGCTTTGCCGTGATCGAGACGCTCAAGCGTCACGTTCACTCACGGCCAAGAGATCACAGGCAGGCACGTTATTGGCTGTTAACTAAAGTAATGATTCGCTATAGCGTAGCGAACGCTCGGGACCACGAGGAGATCACCAGCGGAGCTGACGCTCACTATATTAAACCTTTGTATCTAAACCATAAACAGTGTATTGTGCAGTAAAACCTTAGTGTAATGTTAGAGAGTAAATGCAACACAGTATAACCTTATTACCTTAAAAGCTGTTTGAGCGTCACCGACGCTCTGAGAATACTTAATACTATAAGAAACACACAGATACCGTGCTCAGGGTCCAACGCCTAAAATATATATTATGAATGCTATACTTGCAAAAAGAGTTAAATACAATACAAGTCATACACTACAATATAACATAGACTACCTAACCAGATAACTACACAGGAAATACAATACAATACAATTTAAGGGAAAATGAGTGAGAGAGAGAGAGGGAGAGAGAGAGAGAGAATTTGAGAGAGATTGGCCCACAATAACAAGAAGATCAATATAGTTGCGGAGAAACACTTACACACAAGGGGAAACGATCGCATGCGCCTCGATATCCAGCTCCCGATTATCAGCAATGAGAACCGTTGAAGAGAGTGAACTGGATATGGTCGGCCTGCCTATTTATGCCCCACACACAATACAATTCAATGGTCCCTACAATCTCATTGTTCATTGGACACAGGAATTCGGCTTCGCATTATAACAAAAGGTCATAGGTTGATTCATACAGGTGGGCTGTGACTGTTTCCAACTGTTCAGGTGGGTGGGATACTGAGTTTCCCGCCGCATGACTAAATAAGAACAAATAATAGTAAATGGACATAAACTTCTTATGTCCATAACTATTCGCACGAGCGATTAATCCGCTCCAAACCAACACCGGAATATTGCTATTTAAATACTCTTCCGATGGGTACCAAACACCACTGTATGACCCCTGTTAGACCCTTCGTACAATACAAAGAGGGATCTCTCTGTTCAGGAACATGCTATGTTAACTAAACTTTCAGAATCTATCAAAGGGACCATGATCTACAAAATACATTATTACTGAAAATATGTAACGATTGAGTCGCACGCTACGATCACATAAACTCTACCGTAAATATGCATACCGTGCGCCTGCGGGTGCCCGCGACTGTGAGTATGCGCACACACGGGAGAGCGTACGCATGCGCAGCACGGACCTGTGTGAGGTGCAAATATGGTAGTGTGCATAGAGATATTTTTCTGACTTTGACACCAGATAAGATAAACGGGTCACAGGCCCCTCTGTTTTTTCCTTAGCTACGGGTACACCCATTACTGAAAAAAGAGCTTGAACCGAAAACAGCAATTCATTACATGCCGAGCTACTCGCAGGGCCTGCCAACAAGAAATCATCCAAATAATGAGCGACTCCTGTCTGACCTGTGCCTGCCTTTACACACCACTGTAATAATGAACTAAAACATTCAAAGTAAGAACACGAAATTGAACAGCCCATCGGCAAACACCTGTCCACATAAAATTGGCCCTCAAGCTTGAAACCCATGTATTTAAATGAATCAGGATGTAGCGGCAACAATCTAAAAGCCGATTCTATATCCACTTTTGCTAACATAGCTCCTACACCAAAACCTTGAACCATATCAACGGCTTCCTCAAAAGACTGATACTTAACGCTACACAAAGAAGGGTCCAGAGCCTCGTTTATTGAGCCCCCTTCCGGATAGGAAAGGTGCTGAATTATCCGAAATTTACCCGGCTCCTTTTTTGGAACCACCCCCAATGGAGAAACACAAAATTCAGCTAAAGGCGGACTTTTAAAAGGTCCACACATACGCCCCAAACTAACGTCAGCATCAATTTTGACTCTTACTATTTCTGGATAATCTCTAGCTGATTTAAGATTCCTCCTGGCTAAAACTAATACTGGCCTAACTATTGGCAATTTAAAACCGAACTTAAAACCTTGCAATAAAAATGCCGCCTCCTCCCTGAGAGGATAGCGGTCCAACCAACGCTCTAAAACTACTACATCAACTGGGGACTCCGCTTTACCTATTAGCGGCCCTCTGCTCCCCTCTACCCACTGATTGATTTGCGGACCTGCTGCAATCCTTTGCTGCGTGACCTCCGCCACACAGCATGCAGATATGTCTATATCTACATGTTGTACCCCTACTGCATTGCGCGTTATTGAACGCGTAACATTTTCCTCTTCCTCCTGTGTTAAAGCCTGGTCTAAACTGAAAGGGTTGTTTACGACCCATCGACTCCGTAAAAGACCTATTACTATGAGTTACCTCCAACCAAACCTCTACATCTTTGAAACCTAAACTTAGCAATTTCTGACCGTCTTGCTTCTTCCTAAATAATTCGTCGTACTGACGCCACACATTATGCCTAGCCGTCAGAAACATATTATGAATAAGATGTAGATATTTAATCACGTTAAGAAATTCTGATGGACGAGATTCTATATAACAAGCTGCAAAAATGTACATTCCCGTAAGCCAATTGGGATAACTCCTCCTTGCCTCTTCCGCTACCGGCCCCCCGGCCTTTGCTGTATCTAGAGCCTTTTTAGCTTCGTGTGTAATTGCGAACATATCTACGAAGCGCCCTTTCTTTATACGCTCTCTCACCTTAGACCTTACTCCCCTCAATATTGCCGTATTTGCACAATGCACACTATCGCCTGACGCATCTGGAGCCGAACTGCCCGCTAAACTGCGCCCTCCCTTTGAAACCTTACGCTTTCCCCTAAGATGCTGAACGAATGTCCGCATAAATTTACGCGGATTCTCCAGCGAGCTAGACGTATCTGATGATTCGTCAGAATGCGAAGATTTTGCGCTAAGCTGGATTTCTGTAATTATCTTACCCGTTCCTGATGTAGAAGGACCTTCGCCTGCATCTCCTGCTAGCTCCTGTCCCACGTTGTGCGAGGCGCCCGCCGCAGCTTGACTTGCTGATTGCTGATCTTGCGAAATCCCAACGACTGCTGGCGAATCTAACGAAACTGTGTTAGCTGCTGACACCTGCGGACTCATTAAAACAGCGTTACTTCCTGCTTGCCCCACCCCGTCTGATCCATCGGCTGCTACCGACGGTGCCCGCGCTTGAGATTGCACGTTTGGCTGACTTTCTGACTGCCTTGGTGATGGGGGTCTAGCTGGTGGAGGAACTTGGGGCAGAGGCGGCAGCCCTACCTGATGAACACTCATAAATTGGTTAGGCGCAGGATGCAACCAATGCCCATATTGAGGGCCTGCCTGCGAGGGGCTTGAAAACTGCATAAACTGCGGAAAAGCCAACGGCTGATATAAATGACTTAACTGCTGGTTATATTGAGGGTTAAAGAAATGCTGCTGCCTTGTTAAAGGCAGCTGAGCAGCATTTTGCTGGGCCCCCTGACTGAAATACGGGGACCATGACCCTTGCTGGGGTTGAAAATTACCACTTGTTTGAAAATTTACTTGATGGGAAAAAGGAGGAGGGGGGGGAATTGCAAACAATTCCCTTGTCCTATCTAAACCTACTACTGCAGGTCCTGGGGAACTCCCTATACCCCTTGCTGCCCCCCCCCCCCACATTCATTATATTACCACTCTCACCCCTTATGGGAGAGGCTAACATGCTGCCTCTCCCTTGGGGCTCTAATGGCTGTCTGCCTGTCCCTACAGATGCGCTCCCCTCCCCAGCTCCTAAAGCTGTGGGAGAGGGGCTAACAGCCGCCGGGTCTGCTGCCATGGAAACGGGGGCGGGGCTTGCAGCAGCGGGTGCCGATGCACCGGACCCGCTGCTTAACACTGAGGATGGCCGGCGGGGTGTGCTCGCTGGGCTGGCTGTCGCTCCCGACAGCCAGGCCCGCAGCACTGAAGGAGACGGAGCGGGAGGCGGGTGACTCGTCACCGCTACCTCCGTCCTGTCCGCGCGTGCGCTGAGAGCCGCGCGAGCGCTGGGAGCCGCGTGACTGGCTCCCCTCACTGCAAAACGGCGCGCTCCTCTCACCGCCGGAGAGGCAGCGGCGGCAGAAAGAGGTCTGGATACCTCAACCAAGCGGCGGGGAGGGGGCGCACTGCGGCGGGGGCGAGGCATATTAATGTCTTTAATGAACCTAGTGCAGCAGAAAAAACCTACTAAAACCTATCCCCCAAATTCACCTCACAAATTTACCTTTCACTAAATATACTATCAAATATATAAATATATGAACCACAGAATTATCTATGAATAAACTAACACAATTGTAAGTACAGTTATGAAGGAAATAAACTTTTCTATAACCCCTTAAACCGTTTAATGAAAACACCTGTGGAGTGATACTCAGAGCCGGCCCTAACCAATATGATGCCCTAGGCAAGATTTTGGCTAGTGCCCCCTAGCACCACCACTGGTTCTGCCTCTGACCTTGCACCTCTTTCCCAGCACCATCACCCCTCACCCATAGCAGTCCTTGTACCCCCTATATTTTAAATAGAAACAGTTAGCACATTTGACACACAGCCCAAAAAGGGGCATCTTCTTGCTGGGAAGGGGCATGGCCACACAATAGTAACCCCCCCATCCAATTACGCCACACAGTACTGCAACTTTATTCACATTTTATCTTGCGATAGTGTCCATAATTCATATTACATCCCACAGTAGTATCACTTTACCTTATAAACGTTACTCCTCACAGTAGAGCCCCTTATTCACATTACATCATACTGAATTGCTCCTTATTCACATTACAGCACACCTTATTGCTCTTTATTCACATTAGACGACACAGTAGTGCCCTTTCTATATGCAACGCCACATAGTAGAGCACCTTATACACATAATGCCACACATTAGTAATGCATTTATACACAATTCCACACAGTAATGCCCCTTACACATATGAGACACATTAATGTCCTTATAAACATAATGCACCTTACACATTATGACAACCTTTATTAATGCCCTTTTACACATAATGTCCCTTACACATATGCCGCACATTATTAATGCCCTTATACACATAATGACACACATAGTGCCCCCTACACGTTTGCTGCACATTATTAGTGCCCCTATACACATAATGACACACATACAGTAGTACCCTGTTACACATATGCCACACATTATTAATGCCCTTATACACACAATGACACACATAGTGGCCTTTTACACATATGTTACACATTGTTAATGCATTTTTACATGACACATAATGCTCCTTACACATATTCTGAACACTACTGCACAACCAACCCACTCACATGCACACAGCACTCACACTTCCACTAACACTGTGACCTCTGCCTCTGCTTGGATACAGATGTGTCCTCACAAATCTTGCATCAATGCTAACGTCGGGCACCTTTTTTTTTATGAAAATGCATATTATTTGCATTGCAATGTGGCTAGGATGCACAAGCAGCGTCTGCTGATTAAACTGATATGCAGCATGCCAATATACTGTGTGAGACTGTGGCTGTATCTGCATATGAAATGCTACATACAGAATATAGGCATGCCGCATATCATTTTAATCAGCAGAAGCTGATGATGCCCCTAGGCATATCAAATGCCCTAGGCAATTGCCTAGTTTGCCTATGCCTATGGCCGGCTCTGGTGATACTGAATACTTTACCAGCCCCAGGGATCACAAAATGGCAAGAGGAATTTGAATCCTCTGCCAGCACTTAAATAAACTAATCTACCCCGCCTACCTAACTACTCCCTATTGGATAATGCTTGATTGACATCTATTAACAACCTATTAGAAAATATCAACACAAAAACCAGATCTAACTAGCTTAGCTACCTAACAAACAGGGAACCCGCCTACCTAACTACTCCCTATTGGATAATGTTTAATTGACATACATCAACACCTATTAAAAAATATCAACACAAAAACCAGCTCTAACTAGCTTAGCTACATAACAAACTCTATCCTATACAGTCTCTCGTTCTTTTTTTTTTCTTAGCAGTGGAAAAGCAAATAGCTTTGATATGCAAATTATAGGTAAGGTGTCTCATAGGAGACAGTGAATGGTACATATATATAATATTATTATAATTATGTGTATATTTATATCAGTGTATGTTCTGCAAGATAGCTATCCAATCTGAATCATATAATTTAAATTGTTGATTATTGCTAGAGTCATTATAGATCTGTGTAAAATAGGATACATTTGTTGCTATATAGGTAAATTCGAAATAACAGTATTTTAAGGAAGTAAGTGTAAAGACACAAACGCAGGTCTGCATAAAAGTTTATACAGAACAAGTTGTGTCTAGTGGGCAATAGTAATTAGTATTGTTCACATTTATAGAGCTGTGTGATTTGTTTTATTGCGGACGCAGGGTTTTGTACACGTGTCTCGGACAAAGTAAAGGACTGCGCACGCAGCGTAAGAGACACGCATTGTCGCATGTTTATGCAAAGTGCGTAAGAACGCGGGCGCTAAGTACAAATTACACAATAGTGTCGTTTAGTTCAAAGGTGGGCAGCTTTGAACCAGAGGTATTGCAGAACTTAAGGATAAGGATATGTCTGATAATATCCCAGAAAACAAAGGGTCAGACATACAAATTGTTTAAACCTGTGGCAGCAAGAGGGGTTGGTGAGTTTGATCCTAAGGTATTGCAGGTGGTAGGTCTAACCAAAGTCATATAAGACAAGAATGGAAATATAAGAACTGTTTGAACTTGTAGCAACAATAAACAAGTAGGAAGAAAAAAAAAAGAATGCAAGTACACCACCATATGTAGATGTGGAAGCAGTTACAGCCAGCATACAAACTATAGAAAATAATAAAACTATGAAAAATATGACTGTAACCTATATATGTACTAATTAATGTTGAAGTTTTATTTAGGAGGAGAAGGTGACCTGATTGTTTTCAGCCATTTCTCATGTACCCAGAGGAGTATCCAACCGGTAAAAGAAGAGCAGTAGCCTATGGGGGAAGTGGCTGAGACCAGTGGAACAGGTAAGTATGGTATCATTCGTGTACATATATAGTAAAACCCAAAAATAAAACAAAAAAATCAAGAAAGTAACATCAGAAATGGAGAAAAACCTGTCCGCACATTAGTATTTGCCAGTAGGAAAGCGGACAGAGACAAGGTAACCCCAGGGTATTTCTTTCAGTTACCATATAAGAAGTATTCATTCCTAGTAATGCCCCTTGTCGAGATGAGCTCGGAAATGTTTGTTGGACCATGTACAGACACTTAATACGGGATGAGAAGGATTGAATGAATACTTCGCATGACCTAGAAGCTTGTTAAACTTTTTGGTTTTGTTTTTGTCTCTTGCAGAAATAGAAAACTCTCCATCTGGATAAGATCACTGGTAAACACTAATTCGACAAATGGGAGATGGCTGTCTCTGGGCAAATGGACGGGCTCAATAAGGCATTGAGTGTCAGGGTGCAGACTTCTTTGCAAAATTGGAAAGGGGTCACAGTAGCTAATCTTAGATAGTGTGCTATTGAACATCACAAGAATAGTGCTAGGCACAGAGAACAACAGGTGGAGAAGTTGAGTATGGTAAGTATACTGGAACATACAGGAAAGACCCATCAGTCCAAACCCCAGATCCCTAATGGTCAATAATATGTTACACTTGTAGGAGTAGTAGGACACATAGTCAATATAGATCCCCTAGACAGAAAACTCAAGCCACAGTATTAAACACATAGACGGGACCAAGGGACATATAGTAAGGAATCATAAGCCATATAGAAAACACAGATTCGGCTAATGGGAAGAACAAAATAAATGCAACATTACCCTTTGACAAAACTTGCTGGGGTTAAGATGGGGCCTCTAAACTCTTGCTTCTTTTTCCTAGCAGAAATGGCCCCTGATTAACTTAATTTTGTTAGATATGATATACATATACTATGCTCCCGCTCAGGAAGTAAAAAGTATGTTAGACAACCACGAAGACTAATGTCGCAATTTATTTTTAAGGGGAGTAGACCAAGTAGAGAATCACTTCCCCGTAGTGCCCAATCCAGTTGTCAAATTTTTATAAAATCTTCTTCACCTCTACAAACTCATCTGTCACCAACCTCTATTCTGTTTCTCTACAGTTTCCTCTTCATCTTTTGCGTTCACACAGGGTGGTACAATACATGGACCCAAGTACAGTTCAAACTCCACATGCCTAGGTCCTTCAGAGTTCTGCCTGAACCCAGTATATCTCAACAGCACGATGACACCAGTATTACTGCAGTGTGCCTTGTCATGCACAAAGGGTGGAGAATGGGAATACTGGTGAAGAGAAATTTTGTATAGACACTGATATGCCTGTTGGTGAATGGCAAACCTGACATTTTCTTTTTCATTTTCTTCTACTTTCTCTTCTCTAGAGATGTTTCTTTTTTCTTTTCTTTTTGAGTTATGCTCATGGTACTCTACATGGGTGGTCTTCTGTATGCCGGCGGTCGGGCTCCCGGCGCTCAGTATACCGGCGCCGGGAGCCCGACGGCCGGCATACTGACACTTATTTTCCCTCGTGGGGGTCCACGACCCCATAGAGGGAGAATAAAATAGTGTGGCGCGCGTAGCGCGCCACCGTGCCCGTAGCGTGGCGAGCGTAGCGTGGCGAGCGCAGCGAGCCTGCAAGGGGCTCATTTGCGCTCGCCACGCTGTCGGTAAGTCGGCGGTCGGGCTCCTGGCGCCGGTATACTGGTCGCCGGGAGCCCGACCGCCGGCCAGCCGTAGTGAACCCCTCTACATTGCAAACACACAATAGTTAAATTAAGATTCAAAAATTTGTGTTCCCTACAGGAAAAGGCAGTCTGGAGGACAAAGGGGTATGGCCAGGAGTCCTCAGGACTGTGGACAGGTGGACACGGTAAGCAAGTAGCCCCCAGAGCATACCTTCCAAGTCTAGCTGAGGTGGCACACGGTCTGACTCAACTAGGCAAAGAGGGTATGTGCAGGCTGATGAGAGCCTACTGGTGTGCGCCAGGATTCTATTCTCATGCAGGTAAGAGAGCAATGACCTGTCTTGCTTGCTTGAGGAAGAATATTGGTAAAGCAATACCAACAGAGACATCCCATATCCCTCCTGCAGATGGATCTTTTCAGGAAATACAAATCGACTTCGTACAGTGAAAACCCTTTAGGAATTATTGTTATGTATTGGTGTGCACTGATGTTTTCTCAAACTGGGTAGAGGCATTTCCTGCCACCATGGATGCTGCTGTGTTTACCGCAAATAAAAATTGTGCAGAAATTTGTGTGTAGATAATGGTACCCCTAGAAGTAGGAGCAAAGCTTGAATTTGTACTATTGTGATCATAGATACTGCCACTAGTATTATGTAGCTTCGGAACCACTCCCAGATCTTCACTCAACGAATCACCCTCTTCGAAATTTGTTTTTGTTTTGGTTTTGGTATTTGTGTCTTTTTTGGGTTGTTTTTGGAAGACAACCTCATGTCATGATTGATCCGCACAATGATCAGAAATACACCAATGAGGTGACAGTACAATACCTTATTGAGATGAGCCAGCATTTGAGAACTTGACAAAAGAACTTGAAACTGTTGATTGATGGTATGCCAAATGCTAACTGTCTTGATTGTGAACCAAGAGACTGTGTGATTGGTATTATGCTCAGGTTGCCTAATAGAAAGGTGGGAAGGACCATACCAAGTTTTGTTGACATCACTATCCCAGTGAAAGTAGCCGAGAGAGAGACTTGGGTTCACGATTCCCATTTCAGGAAAGTCGTTAGTCTGGAAGGAACTCGTAAATGAAGTGAGATTGCAAAAGTATCACCAGAGACTCTGTTCCGTGAAGACTGAGAGGCGGCACTGTTGAACACTACCTGAGCGTACTAAAGGACTGCAGAAAGAGCAGTCATTGTAATTGATTTGTTATGAACAAGAGTTGTTTTGTTCTATTTCTCTTTTCTTTCTTTCCCGCTGACAAACATTTTCTTTCAGGATATTCTATTTTTGCGAGGTTTTTTTATGAGGAGTCGAGTGTGGGACTGGAACTGGTTCTGGAGGAAGGAGTGATTTCCTTATAGAATCCCAGGATTAGCCGATCAGTTTGTTAAAGTCAGAGAAAAATCAAAGTTCTAGTAGTTATGGAGTTCAGAGGTAATCAGGAACAATCAGACAATGGCTATTCACACATTGCAGATAAAGAGCTCATTAATATATGTGGAAGAAAGGTTTATGAGTGGCTCTCCCCGAACTCCAAAGGTTTATGTTATATAGGAAGGACACTACTTATAACCCTTGTTCAATGATTAAACAGACCTAGCATATGTTCCAGAAATGGAAACAATGTTCAGAAAATGATAGGAATATGTAGATCATGAAAATTTTATATGTCACTGTCATGATTTGTTTGTGTCTTCTTCATCTACCCAGCAGTACCTCAATCGAATCCAAACATCAGTGTACAAAGACATGTATGTGTGAAATGTTCGTGCAAATCAGACAAGATAGGCCAAAGCACTGTCCCAGCATACTCTATAGGTTGAATGTTGTCCCACACCCAACCAGTGGTCCCGTGACCGCCAAGTGCATATAGAGGAAGTCTTGTCCTCCTCCCTGTCTTCCCCAAATATAGTCAAGTGTCTGATTTGCTAAATAAATACATACTTGTGTCTAGGTCACCGATTATTGTATGAAATATTTTTTTTTCTTATGTTAATAATTGATGGCAGTTATTGTTTGCTGCCAAAGGGTGGACTGTCGAAGTCAAAAATATTACATAAAAAGAACATACAAACTACACACATATAATTTGCTATACTTGTAAATACGCGCAGCGAGCACAGCAAAATATAGTAACACACGCATTTACAAGGACATGCCACAGAGATGGATTCGACACTTATTTCATACAGTACATAATTATAATAATATCAAGCACCAGACATCATGATGTTTTAAAATTATATAATGAAGTAATGTCATGTATGTGTATTATTTGAACGAAGCAAGATAGACTGGTCATATTTACAATTAAAGCAACCAGATTAATGTGTAGATTCATTTGATACTTGTTATTAAGTTGTAGGACATTGCAACAAATAATTATGATTAAATGTATGTAAGCTAAAATCACTTTTATTAGAACAATAGATATTCCAAACAGGTAGTGGACAGGAAGCTCAGGCCAGCCCCTCTGGACATCCCCAGGGCTGAACCTGTTTAGCATATACAAAGAGACTAGTGACTCATCATGAATGAGTAAGTTCCGTCCCCAAAAAACTAGATAACACATTGCTGATCACACAGGAGCTCAGGTGCTGTTTGGTCTGAGACGATGATGAAGTTATTGCCAGATCAGTTCCTGTATTTATTTGCTGAGAGAGAGATTAAGAGGAGGATGCATTGAAAGATATGGTAATTGTATCGCTGGCCTGTAACTCTTACTGTATGTAACTGTATGTAACTGTATGTTTTAACTGCTTACTGTGTGAGTGTAACCATGTAACTATAGGTATACTGTACTTTGTAATATATTGAATCCATATCCTTTTTAATAACAAATATATACATCAATGAGCTATGGAACTCAGATAATGTGTGGGTGTATTGTTTTCTCTTATGGGATGCAGTGTTTTGCGATGTACAGCGCACTTTTATCGTATATGGTAATAAGATGCGCCTGGCATCTGCAGTATATATTAGAGCGGGCATTTTAAATATTTGTGAGAAAGCAATTTGGCATTCACACTACATTATCTAATACTGCCTTAAACCATTGATGATCAATGAGTCAACCCTACTTTATTTACACACATGGAAATCTCTAGGGTACAGTAGGGTGGGGGGAAGTGAGGGAGCGCTGCAGTTTTGGCTACACGGCATGCTACATCTCTGGTGCTGTCCATTTTGGGCCACTTCTTCAAATTTTTTCCAGTGCCAATTTTAGTTCCCATTCCGCCTCTAGGTAGGCTGAACCAAATAAACTAACCTTGCCACAATACAATAACAAATGTACTGTATATAATTAACTGCCATACAATAAAGACAGCATCCACAATGTAACAATAAAGAACAGAGTGCATTCAAGTGACCTCCATACAGTACAGAAAGTAACCCAGTGTCCACCATAAAATACAGACAGCATCCCAGTGACCAACGTACAATATAAGCAGTATCCCATTGTCTGCCATACAGTACAGATAGCATCCCAATTATCACCTAAAAAGTATAGACAGCATCCCAATGTCCACCATCATCAAACTGACCACATCCCACTAACCACCCCCTAGAGTACAGAGAGCATCCCATTGGACACAAAATAGTACAGATAGCATCCAATTAACTGTCATACAGCATCCTAATGACCACCATAGAGCATAGAAGGTATATCCGTGGCCACCATACAGTATATACAGCATCCCAGTGACACTATATTGTACAGACAGCATCCTAGTTTACACCATACAGTACAGACAGCATCCTAGTAACTACCATACAGTACAGACAGCAACCCAATGGTTGACATACTGTACACAGGGGTTATTCAGGTGTAAAAGCAAGCCAAAATGGAATGCAACTGGGTAAAACCATGCTGCACTGCAGGTGGGGAAGATGTAACATGCAGAGAGATTTAGATTTAGATGGGGTGTGTCCAAACTGAAATCTAAATTGCAGCTGTCTAACATTTGTGGGCTACATGTAAAAGCAGCTAGTATTTACACTGCACAAAAAAATATAAATGTATTTGCTCCTCTTGCATTGCAAAATTATGTATTCCAGATACAAAGTTACGTGCGTTTTCTGTCTTGCTTCCAAATCTGAATCAGGCCAACAGAGAATCCAAGGGACTGCCATAAAATAAAGATTGCATTACAGTGACTACTCTACAGCAAAGATACCATTCTAGTGACCAGCCAAGAGTATAATGTGCATCTCAGTACAGTAAAGACAGCACCTCAGTGACTGCCATACAGTTATCCAGCTGGCTGATGATGATCTTTTTTAAAGAACAGTTAATGAAAAGTTAATCAAAAATTTAACAACATCTGAGACCAGGTCATTTCAACTTAAACATTGACATTTTCTGTGTGCTAATGCCAGGAGCTTAGATAACAAAATTCCTGACCTACAGATGAAACCAGGCTTATTGTGGGTATAACTAGATATTCCTGGCTATGACTATTCTCACCTGCGATTCGCTAATACATTCCCTATGAGCCAGGGGGCAAATATACGCATGCACATGCATGCTTTGCATGGTAAGCTAATCACAGGTGCAACAAGCAGCAGCCAAGTTGAGCTTGGCTACATCTGTAATTACAATATCTAGATATTGTGTCAATTATAGAGTCATGGGGCAGTGATCAAGTGATCATCAAGCAGTATGGTTTGGTATAAAGACAGGGTCCAACTCATGCCATACAAAACAAAGGTGTTCGATTTTAGGAAGTCTGACTTTGGAAAGATGAGAAATGTGTTAGTAATTCATTGGCAGATTGGAGTAACTTGGAAAGAGTGTAGGAGAGGTGGGGAAAAAGTAAAAAAAAGTGCAATACTAAAGGAAAGAGACATTTATATCAAAAGCACCAGCAAATGCAAGCTAGTGAGGATTACATAAGAAGTAGCAACTAGTGTGAAAGAAAAAAAAAGATGTCCTTTACGAAATAACAGCAGATTCAAAATAATGAGGACAAAGGTGTATTTTGCCAGATGGAAGGAGGCTAAGAAGGTAATTTGCCACGCAAAAGGCACAAGCTGATGAGAAAAGTTTCAAGTCAGTATGTTAAAAAGGGCAAAACTTTTGTTAAATATAAAAGTGAAAGGATAAAAATCAGACAGAAGAATAAAAAGTCTTCAGACAGAGGGGTATATTTACTAAGCTCCTGATTTTGACCTAGTTGGTGTTTTTTCATCAAAGTGTCATCTCGGGAATTTACTAAACTCAAATCTCGGCAGTGATGAGGGCATTCGTATTTTTTGGAAGGCAACGAAAAAAAATCCGAATGAATACACCATCGGTCAAATACGCCTGTTATTTTATACAACTCGGTAATTTACAAAAAATTTGAATTCACAAACACTGCCGGCAATAGCCAAACACTGCCGTGAAAAAATACAAATCGTAAAAAAAGCAGTTTTAAAATAGACCTGCTTTTTTTTTTACCATGTTCTGATAGGCATGCACGGATCAGTGAGATCCGTGCATGTTTATTAGTGGGAAGGGGTGTGAAAGTTTTAAAAATCAGGAAAAAAATGCGTGGGGTCCCCCCTCCTAAGCATAACCAGCCTCGGGCTCTTTGAGCCGGTCCTGGTTGTAAAAATACGGGGAAAAACTTGACAGGGGTTCCCCCATATTTTAACAACCAGCACCGGGCTCTGCGCCTGGTCCTGGTGCCCAAAATACAGGGGACAAAAAGCGTAGGGGTCCCCCGTATTTTTAACACCAGCACCGGGCTCCACAAGTCAGCGAGATAATTCCACAGCCGGGGGACACTTTTATATTGGTCCCTGCAGCCCTGGCATTAAATCACCAACTAGTCACCCCTGGCCAGGGTACCCTGGAGGAGTAGGGACCCCTTAAATCAAGGGGTCCCCCCTCCAGCCACCCAAGGGCCAGGGGTGAAGCCCAAGGCTGTCCCCCCCATACAAGGGCGGCGGATGGGGGGCTGATAGCCTTCTGCGTAAAAATAAGAATATTGTTTTTTGTAGCAGTACTACAAGTCCCAGCAAGCCTCCCCCGCAAGCTGGTGCTTGGAGAACAACAAGTACCGGCATGCGGGGGGAAAACGGGCCCGCTGGTACCTGTAGTTCTACTACAAAAAAAATACCCAAATAAAAACAATACACACACACCGTGATAGTATAACTTTATTAAATACATGCACACCTACATACACACATACTTACCTATGTTGACATGAAGAGTCGGTCCCCTTCTCCACGTAGAATCCACAGGGTACCTGTAAATAAAATTATACTCACACCAATCTGGTGTAGATCTGTCCTCTTCTGTTTGTAATCCACATACTTGGCAAAATAAAAAAAACGAAAAACCCGGACCACACACTGAAAGGGGTCCCATGTTTATACATGGGACCCCTTTCCCCAAATGCCGGGACCCCCCGTGACTGCTGTCAAAGAGGGTCCCTTCAGCCAATCAGGGAGCACCATGTCATGGCACTCTCCTGATTGGCTGTGCATGCCTGAGCTGTCAGTCAGGCTGCGCCCTGTAGAGATACAATGTTGCGCAAAGGCACTCCATTGTATCCAATGGTGGGAACTTTGTGGTCTGCAGTAGACTGCGAGGTTAAGTGGGGTCACTTTTGTGGTTGGCCCCACTTAACCTCGCGATCTATCGCAGTCCGCAAAGTTCCCACCATTGGATACAATGGAGCGCCTATGCGCTACATTGTATCTCTACAGTGCGCTGCCTGATTGACAGCTCAGGCGCGCACAGCCAATCAGGAGAGCACCATGACATGGCGTTCCCTGATTGGCTGAAGGGACCCTCTTTGAAAGTGGTAACGGGGGGTCCCGCCAGTCAGGGAAAGGGGTCCCATGTGTATACATGGGACCCCTCTCAGTGCGTGGTCCAGGTTTTTTGTTTTTTTTTATTTTGCCAATACGTGAATTACAAAAAGAAGAGGACCTATCTACACTGGATTGGTGTGAGTATAATTTTATTTACAGGTACTCTGTGGATTCTACGTATTCTATGTATGTAGGTGTGCATGTATGTAATAAAGTTATACTATCACGGTGTGTGTGTGTATTGTTTTTATTTGGGTATTTTTTGTAGTAGAACTACAGGTACCAGAGGGCTCGATTTCCCCCCGCATGCTGGTACTTGTGGTTCTCCAAGTACTAGCTTGCAGGGTAGGCTTGCTGGGACTTGTAGTATTGCTACAAAAAAACAATATTCTTATTTTTACACAGAAGGCTATCAGCCCCCCATCCGCCGCCCTTGTATGGGGGGGACAGCTTCGGGCTTCACCCCTGGCCCTTGGGTGGCTGGAAAGGGGAGACCCTTGATTTAAGGGGTCCCCACTCCTCCAAGGTACCCCGGGCAGGGGTGACTAGTTGGCGATTTAATGCCAGGGCCACAGGGACAAATATAAAAGTGTCCCCCAGCTGTGGCATGATCTCGCTGACTAGTGGAGCCCGGTGCTGGTGTTAAAAATACAGGGGACCCCTACGCTTTTTGTCCCCCATAATTTTGGCACCAGGACCAGGCGCAGAGCCCGGTGCTGGTTGTTAAAATATGGGGGGAACCCCTGTCAATTCCCCCCCCCCCCCGTATTTTTACAACCAGGACCGGCTCAAAGAGCCCGAAGCTGGTTATGCTTAGGAGGGGGGACCCCACGCATTTTTTTTCTGATGTTTAACTCTTTAAACACTTTTTTGAAGGTACACAATGAAGCCCTGCACGGATCTCACAGATCCGGACGGGATTCATTGTGTTAAGTTTGGCAGTGTTTTACTAATCACTCCCGTAAAACACTGGCCAAAATTACGAATGACATCGACATCGGAATACACGAAAATGCAGAATACGACAGCATAGTAAATGAGGTGTAAAAATTTCAAAAAGTTGGAAATTCACACATTCGATGTCATTCGTGTTTAATCTCCCTCCAAATCGACATTAATACGAATCTTAGTAAATATACCCCAGAGAGTGAGAGTCTGTGTGAGGGATACAAGGCAATAGCAGATAATCTAAATAATTAATTTTGCCTAGTATTCACTACAGAAGGGGGCCACAGTTAAGTTACATGGACATTCATAAATATGAGATACAGTAGATAAAATATTTACAGAAGAGAAGGTCCTAACAGAACTCTTAAAACTGAAAGTGGATAAATCAATGGAGCCAGATAGGATATATCCAAGAATACTAAAAAAAGCTTAAAGAGCTTCTGGTAACATCATTAACATATTTATTAAACCAGACGCTAGCTACAGGAGTAATTCTAGAGGACTGGAAAAGAGCTGCACAAAAGTGGAGCAAGCTAGAGGCAAGTAACTACCAATCAGTGAGCCTTACATCTATAGTAGGGAAAATAATGGTAACACTCTTAAAAGAAAGAGTTGTGGAATATATCAAATTGTGCAATTTCCAGTATCCCAAACAGCATGGGTTTAATGGGGGGAGATCATGCCAAAGAAATCTAATTGACTTTTTTTGACTGGGTGACTAATGTAATAGATCAAGAGGATGGGTGGGTACGGGTAGATGCAGCTTATCTAGACTTTAAAAAGGCTTTTGACATGGTCCAACATCACAGACTGCTAAATCAACTGGAAAGATTGGGATTGGATTCTAAAATAGTTGAATCGATAAGAACTTGGATAGAGGATAGGAAACAGAGAGTTGTAGTAAATGGAGTGCATTCGGAGAAGGGAAGGGTTATCAGTGGAGTACCACAAGGATCTTTACTTGAATCAGTGCTTTTTAATATGTTTGTTGGTGACATTGCAAATGGTATTGAGATTTCAGATGAGCTGAAGGCAATGAAACAATGTAACAAAAAAATGAGAAAGTAAGATGCTTGGTTAAAAAGGGGCAGAAATCAGTAACAGGAAAAGGTAATAATGCCAATGTATAGGTCATTTGTATGGCCTCATCTAGTGTACTGTGTACAGTTCTGGAGGCCATATCTCCTGAAGGATGTAAATACATTAGAGACTGTACAAGTGTACAAAAAAAAGGAAGACTTAGGGCCTCATTTATCAATAAATTGTGATCTCTTTCCAATAACATTGCTCCAGATAGTACCGCTTGAATATGATGGTGCAGGTGCAGAAAAAGGCTGTCCTGGCAATTAAATGCATTTTGCGAAAAGGAAGTCTTTCTCAAGTTGAAGACACTCCGCCTTTTCATCTGGCCAATCAATGCACATGCAGCCGAGCAAGTGCAACTTCAGGTACAGAGACTTGCAGACTTTAACCCCTTCACTACTGACAGCACTCTCATTCTCCTTAACCCCTTCAGTACTTGCAGCATGCTCATTCTCATTCATCTTTTCACTACTTATTAACTTGATACCATGTTCCAGTATACAGTGTGGTGTAGATTATTTGTTACAATGTTTCAGTATATATTGCTGCTTAATTGTTACAATGTTTCAGTGTATGCTACAGACAGTTTGATATGCTTGTATTCTGCTGATATCTTACTATATCTGCTGATATCTTACTATAATGTTTAAGTACTATGCAGCAGATTGTTCCATACATTTCAGAATATCTGGTGGCTGCCATAGCCGGACCCTGCACTCTTTCACAGCTTGAACCTGTACAAAATAAAGGTACTCTGGGCACAGCAAAAGCCTTCAGAAAGCCTCTTCCCTTTAGCACAAGCTACCCCTCCGGTCAGTGATCCCTGCCTGATAAGAAGGTGGCTGCTACGGAGGAGAGTAGAGGATAAAGGACATTGGAAGCTGGTGGGTTTTTCTATGAATAAAATCTTGTGAAACCCTTGAAAAATATATGCTATCGTCATCTGCACATAGGGCCTCATTCAGACCCGTTCGCATGCTGCATTTTTTCGCAGCCATGCGAACGGGTCTGAACTGCGCATGCGTATGTTCCACAATGCGCAGGCACGTCGCTGCCCGGCGACAGGGGTCGCCGTAGAGCGATGACCCATATGAAGAAAGCGATCGCACTGGCGATCGCAAGAAGATTAACAGACAGGAGGCGTTTGTGAGCGGCAACTCACCATTTTCTGGGAGTGGTTGGAAAAATGCAGGCATACCCGCCCGTTTCCAGAAAGGGATCCTGACGTCAGATTCCTTCTGGATCATCGCAGCGGGTGAGTAAGTCCTGGGCTGTGCAGAAACTGCACAAACTTTTGTTTATGCAGCTCACTGCACAGCCAAACGCATCCCTGTAAAGCCCTAACCCCTCCCCTGTTGGCGGTGATTACCTGGTCGCAGCAGTGCAGAAAATAGCCTGCATGTGACCAGGTCTGAATTAGGCCCATAGTGTCAACTTTGTGGAGCAAGAGCTGAAAATATTCTATTTTTGGAGCTTGATACTGCAGTTCTTATTATAAAGATGGGAACTGTGGAAAGAGAAGGATAGTGATAACTGTACCAGTGATTTCAACAAAATCAATGCGGTAACAGCTTGATACGTTTCAGGGATATCTAAATTTCATGTTACTGTGCAATTTTCACATCTTTTGTAATCCTTACTGTGTTAAATGGGCCTATGTATAGTTTGTAGCAGAGAAGGGAAAGGGGGAACATGATAGAAACTTTCAAATATATCAAAGGTTTTAACAAGGTCCAGGAGGGAAATATACTTCAAAGGAAGAGGAGTATTAGAACATGCTGACATGCACTAAAACTGGAGGGAGCTAGGTTCAGGGGAAATTTGAAGAAAAACTACTTCACAGAAAAAATAGGGGATAAATAGAATAGCTTTCCATCAGAGGTGGTAAATTCTTAAACAGTAGAACAATTTAAACATGCTTGGGATAGACATAAGAATATCCTTACAAAGTACTAAGGATCAAATAGGGTTCAAGTTACAAAAATTATAAAAGAAAAAGGGTCAGACTAGGCGGGTTGTTCAGAGATGAACGCAGATCGCTCTATGGGGGTAATTCTGAGTTGATCGCAGCAGGAACTTTGTAAGCAGTTGGGCTAAACCATGTGCACTGCAGGTGGGGACAGATATAACATGTGCAGAGAGAGATAGATTTGTGGTGAGTTCAATCTGCAATCTAAATTGCAGTGTAAAAATAAAGCAGCCAGTATTTACTCTGCACAGAAACAAAATAACCCACCCAAATCTAACTCTCTCTGCAAATGTTATATCGGGCCCCCCTGCAGTGCACATGGTTTTGCCCAACTGCTAAAAAAAATCCTGCTGCGATCAACTTGGAATTACCCCCTATATGCAGCCAGATCTGCGTTCACATCTTCACATGCTGAGGGCCACCCAGCACAAGGCAAGGCCATCCAGCATGTATTAGGCCGCCTCCCAATGCATCCAAAATTAGATTACGGACGTATCAGATTTAAGATTGACCCCAGCCAGAGCAGACTGACTGCTCTGTCAGGCAGCCCACTTCCATTATTTAATCGGAGCGGCTGTGTTTGATGTCACACATCCACCCCAACCGGGGTCCCAGCCTGACCTCGTTCAGAATGCCCTGCCCCCCCAATGCCACATTGACTCCCCCCGATTGTCGCCGCTGTCAATCACACTACAGCCGCATCCTTCCTGGATGTGATTGTAATGTGTAAGGTCGCGCACACACACTGTAGACCACCTGAATGCAGCCCTGCGTACAGACGGTACTTTTTAGGCATGACACATTCCAACATCAGTATTAGTAATCATTTACACAGTACCCAGAAGAGTTTATGTATTTGTTTTTTCAGAATACTTCACATTTTATGATTCTTTCTCTTCACAAGGCAAAGACAATCTACCCAAAATGGCCCAAAAAAGTGTTTTTCTATTGAAATAGCAAAAAAGTGAACTAAAATCAAATGTGAGAATTTAGAATTTTTTTGTATCCACCACAAAGGAATTATTTGTGGTACATGCTTTGGCATTAATCCACCACTCCAAAACTGCGGAAATCAAGCAGGTTTTATAATAAAATTTGCACTATAAAATTATAGTGTTTTTTTCTTTTTCTATGTCAGCAAATTAAATGCTTTAAATGTATAGGATCAACATGTTATCTCAACCAGGTATAACATAGAGATGACCGATTGCCTCAAATGAGGCAAACATCTGTGTGGATTCATGTCATGATCTGAGTTCTGGGCATTAGAAACCCCACCATCTCAAGACTACTTTATTTCTTATATAGCACAGTATGATTTTATCTGGTGAATGCTATCACATACAGTAACTACTAAGAAGGCACACTGGTGGTCATTCCGAGTTGTTCGCTCGCTAGCTGCTTTTAGCAGCATTGCACACGCTAAGCCGCCGCCCTCTGGGAGTGTATCTTAGCATAGCAGAATAGCAAACGAAAGATTAGCAGAATTGCGAATAGAAATTTCTTAGCAGTTTCTGAGTAGCTCCAGACTTACTCAGCCATTGCGACCAGCTCAGTCCTTTTTGTTCCTGGTTTGACGTCACAAACACACCCAGCGTTTGCCCAACCATTCCCCCGTTTCTCCAGCCACTCCTGCGTTTTGCAACTCGAACGCCTGCATTTTTCCGCACACTCCCACTTCCTGTCAATCACACTACGATCAGCACAGCGATGAAAAAGCTTCGTTATGCCGTGAGTAAAATACCTAACTTTTGTGTAAAATAACTAAGCGCATGCGCTCTGTGAACCTTGCGCATGCACAGTAAGTGACTAATCGCAGTATAGCGAAAATCGGCAACGAGCGAACAACTCGGAATGACCCCCATTGTGAGAGGGAGGCCCCTCTTTCAAGCAAGTACTGTATGACCGCATGTGTGAAGTTCCCAGGAAGAGGAAATGCACACACATTTATTACCCTCCCCATCCACCAGGTTGTGCAGTATTTCTACATTTCTGGTTTATATTGTCTAGTGGTTATCAAATGATATGGCCCCTTTGAGGTCTTTGTCTCATGATTACTGGTGATCACCAGATAGTAACAAATAATGATTCACATAATTTAAAACAGTGGACACTCCTCTCTCAGGTAAAGGTCCACAGAGTTTACTGAAGCCATGATGGGGGATATATTCCTACATCTCTTGTCATACCTGGAAAATACTAAACAGAAAACACCTTTAGAGGGGTCACATTACTTAAAGAACAGCAGTTTTCAAATGATGAGACAGGTGTTAATTACATAATTGTGAGTCTGATATGATTAATTACGAGTAATTAAGCACCACCTCTTGCCATGTCCGTTCGACAGCAACTGTAAGAGAACACGTTTAGATAAGTCACCAAACACCATTTTAATGCCCTGCAGTGCTTAGGATGAGTCCCACTCTTCCTTATCAGCGAGGTAGGTTAATACAAATTTTATTTTTTATTAAAGATCAATTAAAGTGACAATACCACATATTTAATTTATGGTTTCCCTTATAACCTCTGTGCTGCTAGTGGAATGATCAGTTTAAAGATTTGAAAGCAGCATGTATTAAGACTTTATGTGCTTTAACAAAATGTTTTATGTCACTAACCCTGCATAACAGAGCAAACTTACTGCTTGGTACATACTGGCTAATCTATAAGTAATAAGTAAAACTGACTGATTTTAAGAATGTTTTATTATACAATAAAAAAATACTGTCTTTGTAAAAACAATAAGTTACATATTTTACATTACTTTAAAACACAATAGCTGAAACAATTTCATAGGTTTTGCATTCAAAATTGAAAGTACAAGAAAGCAATAACATCTCACAGAGAGTTTTCTGCTAAGTAAATACAGTTTTTAACACACAAACTGGAAAATATTTAACATACATATATAATCAAGAAAAAACTCAGGTGTGATTTAGCAATATTGTAAAACAATATTTCTATATATGCTGAAGGCTGTATGGTAGTAAATGCACCTAGGTGTTCCTCAGTATATGACCTATTAAAATAGGCATTGTTTAGAAATTTGCTTGTCTGCTAGTCCTAATTATTATACCATTCATAATGATAAAAATCAATCAAAAATGATTTTCATTTTCGCAAATGAATGAATTATATGTAGCCCTTATTAGATTGCTCACCCTCATGGTAATCTATACCACAGTTGGCACAATATGTACTTTTATTGACTCACATTCATTTGCACAAGCATACAATAAGTACAGTAAGTTAAAGCTGAACTTACATATATAAACTTTGGCTCCGAGGCCTGCCACATTGTGTAGGACATAGTGGTACAGACATAACAAACATAATTTTACCAGCATATTTATAATCACTGCTACAAATCCAATGAAAATTGGAACAATCCATGGCATATCTCTGAAGGCATATTATTACTGAACAACCGGATTGCATGTTAATATAGTAAAAATTATATGGGATAAAAAGCAGGTTTTTAAAATCCCTCTATGCTATACACATTTTTTTTAACTGTAAAATTATCTAGAAAGATAAAATTCCTTGTATATCAAGTATACTACCATGAAAGCTATTTATTATACAGAATGTCAACTGATTCTGTAAGTGTTGGTTAGATTCATGTATCCTAACAGACAATATAAAAAATAAGTTTCGTTTATTTGTCATAGAACAAATTTTTTGAATGTTTAACTGTGCTTCTGCCCTATTGGACAAGTCAGAACTATGGGGGTCATTCCGAGTTGATCGCTAGCTGCATTTGTTCGCAGTGCAGCGATCAGGCTAAAAAACTGCAGTTCTGTGCATGCATATGCGGCGCAATGTACATGCGCGACGTACGGGCACAACGAACGATGCAGTTTTGCACAGGGTCTAGCGATGCATTTCAGTCGTACTGGTTGCCACAGAGTGATTGACATGAAGTGGGCGTTTCTGGGTGGCAACTGACCGTTTTCAGGGAGTGTTCAAAAAAAATGCAGGCGTGCAAGGGAAAACGCAGGCATGGCGGGGCGAACGCTGGCTGGTGTGTGTGACGTCAAATCCGGAACTGAATAGTCTGAAGTGATCGCAAGCGCTGGGTAGGTTTTGAGCTACTCTGAAACTACACAAGCATTTTTTGCAGGCGCTCTGCGATAAAAAAGTTTGCACTTCTGCTAAGCTAAAATACACTCCCAGTGGGTGGCTGCATAGCTTTTATACGGCTGCTAAAAACTGCTAGTGAGCGATCAACCTGGAATTACCCCCTATGTACACTTCCTATTGTTTTTGAGTATCACTTGAACATAAAGGAAGTTAGTAGGTCACTACTATATTTTTGCACCCAACATCTCCAACAGCATGTCATCCATATTCACAGAGCCAATGATGGGTCTAAAGAACAGTTCTGCAATGGAGTTGGCATTGATGGATTGGAGCAAGGAGAGGACTATAATCAACTTAGTGAATCTGGTGTGCTCCCACCGCTGCATCAGTTTTACATGCTCATTTAAAGCTTGGTGTGCCTCTTGCTGTAATCCCTGGATATACTGAGCACAGTGTAATCCGGGCAAATCTGCAAATTACAAAAGACGGACAATCATTAGACATTTGAAATATCTTTAAACAAACACAGTGGAAGCTGCTCAAATTACTCTGGCAGTAATTTGCAGGTGCATGAAAGCGAGGGGTCATACCAAACAGAAATATTCTTGCCTGCAGAGGATAGTGGTGTTCTGATACAATATAGATGAAAGACTAAAGCAAATTTTATATATATATATATATATATATATATACACACACACACACACATATATATATATATATATATATATATATATATATTTACTGCAGAAAGGCGGCACTCATAACGACTTTGTAAAGAAAGACATGGACCCCAGGTCAGGATTATCCTGGGGTCCATGTCTTTCTTTACAAATACGTTATGAGTGCCGCCTTTCTGTAGTATCTACGGCGAATGAACTATTGGGGCCAAATACACCTGGAGGGCACCAGACGCAATTAGTGATTATATAGCATTAGAGTGCCGGCTCTTGTTCTGTATATATATATATATATATATATATAATGTAGAGATAGCCTGGCACTCCACTATGCTGTAAGGTGCTCCGGTGCACTCTGAGTTTATTAATGCAGAGTAGTTGAATGATACAGCGGCACTCAAAGGCTTTAAAAAAGGCAAGGTATATTGACAAAAATCACAACATGAGTACCAACTTTTGATGGTTGTGAACCCCATTGTCACAACCCCAAAATGTTGGTACTCACACTGTATCATTCATCTACTCTCTCTCTCTCTCTCTCTCTCTCTCTTTCTTTCTCTCTCTCTCTCTCTCTTTCTTTCTCTCTCTCTCTCTCTCTCTCTCTATATATATATATATATATTTAATAGATAGAAAGACAGAGACAGATAGGTAGACAGATAGATAGATAGATAGATAGACAGACAGACAGACAGACAGACAGACGTAGCACCCACAGTAACTGACAAAATATACTGTAATATATTATTGCTGAATGTCAGTCAGGACACTATGGTCCTTTTTCTCTGTATTTTAAATGAATACTGATACATTTATCATTTACCTGATTGCATATAATAATGTGATTTTATTTTATAAAAAAAAAATCCCAAAGAAACCATTCTGCATTATTGTATATTTCAACAACAAAAATGTATCTCGCTGGTTGATATTAATAACTCTCCATGCTTTTGTTTTGGTAGCACCTGATCCAATTAGCTGACCCCCAAAAAGTTTATCGCTTACCGAAAAGTGTATGTGTTCTGTTTCAGTGGTGAGAATACTGGTTGAGTAAGGGTGAAGCATATCTGAATAAGACATTTTTTCTCAATTTGTAGCGTAATGGCAAAACTATTTCTAATCGGACACTAGAAGCAACTGCCAGGTAAAGCGGTAAGGAGAGGGAGATGGAATTGTTGGTACTGTACCAGTGGACAGCGCTGTCTGTCAATCACGTACAGTACACAGGTATTGTAGCTACAGTATTATAGAGTCTTCAATGTAATCTCCATAGAACCCACTGCATGAATGTGATTTTCACGTTATTTCACGCTTCCTTTGAGTGCTGGATATGTGGAGTTCTTCGGGATAGCCAGCGCTGCGTACACAACGCTGACTGTCCCTTGAGACTCTATATAATCTAAACAGAGTGTACCCATGGTCGGTCCTGGGGGGGAGGGGAGTCAAACAGCATTGGATCATTATCTTCTTAATGAACATGCAGGAGAGACGATAATTTAACCGCTGGAACAGTAGTGAAAAAGCAGCTCACACACCACCTCTTACTTAAAGCACTAGTAACAATGGCAGCCTTGTCGGTAACTTCTTAAACCCAATTGTCATGCGAAATGTGTTACCATTCGCTAATGATCACATTAACACTAGCTGACCCCAGTAACTTTTTATAATAAAAATGTGATTAGTATTACCAACACGTATTATCTACTCAAAGCTATGGCAGCTATAAGAAAAATGAAGCTGCTGTTTGAATTAGTACATTTGGAATTATATATAGTAGTAGTGCAGGAGGAATGATCTGATTGTACCATAGTTCTTGTAATGATTCTTTAAATACTGCATGAAAAGAGAGAGAGAGAGAGAGAGAGAGATTTCTTTTTCATCACAATGTTCTTACAGCTGAAGGTAAAGACATAAAATATAATTCACTTTTCATACTGTAGCTTTGGACAGATTATAATAAAAAATAAAAATAAATAATATTGATACAAATTGATCTCAGCTAAAATAACATATAAAGGCTGTAAAACAGTAGAATCACATAAGCGATTACAGTGATATAACTACATTAAATGTATTCTACTGCATGTTAAATATACACAAGTGCTTGTTACATTTACTGTACTACGATCTACAAAACTCAGGCTTTGTGCAAACTTCAGTATCATATTTCTTATGCGATTGAACATTGAAGATGTGAGACTTTACCTGGATTAAACAGTACAATCCCCTTTAGATAAGCATATTCTTTGGTACTAATGGCCAAGTTCCAGCACTTCTCTAAAAACTCCTTGATCCACCGAATCTCTGTTGCAGAAGGCAGCTCTGTGTGCCTGTGCTGCTGCTCCAGGTTATTTCTCAGTGTCTCTGGGTGCTGATGCTCTTGGTGCAGCTTCCTTTCCCCGCCTTGTCTGTTGGTTAAAATTCTTTGTAACATACTCGGCTCTGATGTTTCAATTGTCTCAAAATCCACCTTGTCCTGCGCGAGTCCCAGCACCAAGAGGGGAGCCCAGCAGCGCCTGACCAGCAGCAGCTGATCATCCAGGGGCAGCTCCTGAAAGCAGGGCACACTTTTGACAAACCTTAAGGTCTTCATAAGCACTGCTGAAGCTGCCTTGCATGATACCTGTGGGTTTTTAAGACTGACTTTCTTCTGTGATCCACAAGAACAGCCAGCTCCATACACCCCTGTGTGCTCTTCTTTCCTTGTCTTGCTATTGTGTGAGTCCTTGTGTTCCTCATTTTTCAGAATGTTGTATAAAATACTCCCATGCCTCCTGTTGTCTACAGAGCAATGACATTTATCTAAGCAAGCCATGGATAAGAGAGGATGATAGAATCTGACAGCTCCTGTGCTGCCTCAGCTGTTCTTATTGCTTCTGTCTTACCTTCAAATGAAGCCAGACAGACACTATGCTGATCCTCCTCTCACTGCCCCTCAGGTTATATTTATACCTTTTTTGTCAGTCAGACAACATCTGCAGTTCAAAAGGGGGCAGACATTCATTATTGGCTAAAATAGAGAGAGGGAGAGAGAAAGAGAGAGAGGAAAGGAAGCACACACCTACTGCCCTGTTTATAATATGACATACAGTAGCTAGAGGGAGCCATAGAGTAGATGTGGAACACAGTTCAAGGTTTCTATTGAGGTTTTTGTATGTATGTAAAAAGATCAATGGAAAAGGATTATCAGATCACAGATTTGAGAAGAAGGACAGTGACGTTATACAGAAACAAAAAACAACAACTTTACAAAAAGAACAATTACATAGAATACTTCTAGCACAATGGCAAACGTTCCTGCTTTTCAGTGGATTAACATTTCTTGCGCTCAGTATTATATAGTACAATATATTACTCTTCCATGAGAAAACTGATGTCATTTTACACATTATTTGCATATTTATTCTCACTCCTCTGTGCTTAAAAAGACAGAAAGTACTATAAAGGATTGTAACCATCCTGGTTATAGCCGTTTGGTATGCGGTCAATAGATCTACAGTGCCTAGTTAAACAGTCAATTGGTCAACACCATATGGTTGACATGCATTAGGTTGACATGGTCAAAAGGTCGACATGGTCATTAGGTCGAGCTATGAGAGGTCGACAGTGCTTATGGTCAATAGGTACAAAAAGTCGACCAGTTCAAATTGTTGACATGTCAATGGTTGACACACATATGGTCGGCGAAAATGACACAAAAAAATGCAAAAATGTTGCATCTACCTTTTCCTGTGTCAGTCATTTTCCATGTCCTTTTCATGTGTTGACCTTTTGAACCTGTCGACCTTTTCCTGTGTCAACCTTTCATAGGATGACCTAATGACCATGTCTTCCTTTTGTTCACATCGACCTTTTCACTGTCAACCATATGTTGTTGACCTAATCATTGTAGACCTTCTTACTGTAGATCATTGATCCGTAACCAGACTTTTTACCCTCTTACTATCAAAAGGCATTACATATGCACACAGTACCACTAAGATTTTTTTTTCTACTTGCACCACTGGGTAGTACACTGCACTACACTACTTTGCACTACTATTTGATTATACTACCTGGCCTTGGATGGCATTGCCTATTCAGCCAGGCAAGGCACTGCTGATGTCTCCTCAGTGTTATAAGAATTACTGTGTGGGCATAATGTGTAAAGGGAACAGCTACTGTGTGGGCATAATGTGTATAAGGGTTACTACTGTGTAGCGTCAATTGAATTGGGGGAACTATTGTATGGTCATGCCCCTTTCCCACAAGATCATGTCCATTTTTTGCACATGCACCTTCCCTATTTCAAATATGGGGGCGCCAGTCCCTTAATTTGCCAGGGGCGCCTGGACCCCTAGATACACCCCTAGTTCTCACCATGCATTTTTGCAATCTATTGTCTGCTCCCACTTTGAGATATACTGTAGTCAGTGACTTTGATCCCATCTGTCTGCATGTGGTCATGGATTGCTTCTCCTAAGAACTTTAATGTTTCTGCATAATTCTTTTCAGTTTGGTTCTTGCGCCTGTATCCTTTTTACATTTATAGTAATTTTGTTTTGTTATTTATCCTAATGTAATTCTTGAATGGCACTGCATACAATTTTTGGTGCCATATCAGTAAATAATAATAATAATAATATTTTTTTTTTTATGTGCCACCCATATCTACCAACGTTTTTCTCAGGGTCCTCATGTCCGCAAGTTTTTGTTCTCACAAGCTTACTGCTGCACATCACAGGCTCCCTGCACACTGACATACCTGCCACATGTCCACAGCCCACCAGTTTTTCTAACACAATAACCATGCTACCAAACACTTTTCTCTGACTTGACTTCTTCCTTCCACAGCTTTTTTCTCACATGCCCCAGCTGACCAGCTTTACTCACACATGCCACCAACTTTTTTTCTCCCACATGTTCTACTGACTGCCTGCTTCTGTCAAGTAAATCATTGCAGACTATGAGTCTGACGCTGAGTTTAATGTTGGTAATTTTTTGTACTGTGCATGCAGGGCTAGTGATAGGGTGTTCGGAGCCCCCCCCCCCTTTAAACTATAAATGTGTGCCCTCCCTCCCATACCTTATCAAAGAGACACCACACGCCGGAGGCACATGCCACAAAAAAAGGATATGGTCTAACAAGGAAGGGGTACACAATAGAGCCTCCAATTCAAATTATGCCACATAATAGCAATTTTATTCACATTACACTGAAGTTAGTGTCCCTGAATCACATTACACCACATAGTAGTGTCCCTTATTTATGTTATGACACACAGTAGAGCCCCTTATTCATGTAACTTCAAAAATTGGCAGCCCTTATACACAGTATGCAACCCAGAAGGGCCCCTTATACACATAATGCCCGTAATAATGCTACTTACATGTAATGCCCAGTTATACCACTTAAAAATAATGTCCAGAGTAATGCAGTTTACACATAATGCCCATAGTAGTGCCCCTTACACATAATTCCCACAGTAATGCCACTTACACAGAATGCCCACAGTAATGCCATTTACACAGAATGCCCATAGTAGTGACACCTACACACAATGCCCACAGTAGTGCCCCTTACGCATGATGCCTACAGTTGTGCCTCTTACACATAATGCCCACAGCAGTGACTTTTGCACCTAATACGCACAGTAGTAACCCTTACACCTAATGATCCTCACTTACACTTCCATCACTGGTGAGACAGTGAATGAGGGATGGGGTAGTAATGAGGCAGCCCAGTAGGCAGAGCTGGCCCATGACTGGTATTAATGATGGGAAGGTGACAGACTGGATGAAGCACACAGGACACCAGAAAGTGGTGCCGGCTGGATGGGGAGATGGAGATGCTGGTGCTGGCCCATTACATCAAACACCCACTCTCACTTGCCTCTGCCCCAGCTGCAGTAGCACTCACTTTCCATCTCCAAAGACTTCTGCAGATCTGCCTTTCATAGTCTGTATGTGCATCATTGTGCCCCTTCCTTGTCAGTATATGGATTAGTGTGGCCCCCTCCCCTCCTAGTCTGTATATGTATTAGTGTGCCCCCCTTCTCTCCTAGTCTGTATATGTATTAGTGTGTCCCCCTTCCCTCCTAGTCTGTATATGTATTAGTGTGTCCCCACTCCCCTCCTAGCCTGTATATGTATTAGTGTAGCCCCCTCCTCTCCTAGTCTGTATATGTATTAGTGTGCCCCCCTCCTAGTCTGTATATGTATTAGTGTGTCCCCCTCCTAGTCTGTATATGTATTAGTGTGTCCCCCTCCCCTCCTAGTCTGTATATGTATTAGTGTGCCCCCCTCCTAGTCTGTATATGTATTAGTGTGTCCCCACTCCCCTCCTAGTCTGTATGTGTATTAGTGTGTCCCCTTCCTAGCCTGTATATGTATTAGTGTAGCCCCCTCCTCTCCTAGTCTGTATATGTATTAGTGTGGCCCCCTCCTCTCCTAGTCTGTATATGTATTAGTGTGGCACCCTCCCCTCCTAGTCTGTATATGTATTAGTGTAGCCCCCTCCTCTCCTAGTTTGTATATGTATTAGTGTGGCCCCCTCCTCTACTAGTCTGTATATGTATTAGTGTAGCCCCCTCCCCTCCTAGTCTGTATATGTATTAGTGTGTCCCCCTCCCCTCCTAGTCTGTATATGTATTAGTGTAGCCCCCTCCTCTCCTAGTCTGTATATGTATTAGTGTGTCCCCCTCCTCTCCTAGTCTGTATATGTATTAGTGTGTCCCCTTCCTAGCCTGTATATGTATTAGTGTAGCCCCCTCCTCTCCTAGTCTGTATATGTATTAGTGTGGCCCCCTCCTCTCCTAGTCTGTATATGTATTAGTGTGGCACCCTCCCCTCCTAGTCTGTATATGTATTAGTGTAGCCCCCTCCTCTCCTAGTTTGTATATGTATTAGTGTGGCCCCCTCCTCTACTAGTCTGTATATGTATTAGTGTGGCCCCCTCCTCTTCTAGTCTGTATATGTATTAGTGTGGCCCCCTCCCCTCCTAGTCTGTATATGTATTTGTGTGCCCCCCCTCCTAGTCTGTGTGTGTGTGTTAGTATGTATAAACTCCCCATACCTCCCTACTCTATAATGTGCAGCCTGCCCCATCCAATAGCAGTTACCTGCTCTCCTTGCTTGCTCCTCTCAGCAGCTCAGCTCCTCATCCAGTCTCACCCTCTGTCTGCAGCCTCTGTTTTCTGCTCCTGTCTCTGTCACTGACTGAAATTTATCAGCAGCCACTAGCTCCTCCAGCTCTTCTCAAAAGGACCAGACTTCCTGACTGGCTGCAGGCATACTGTACTGGCTCCGTGATGCTGCTGCTATTGGAAGCTCGGTCCGGGATGCAAATGTGCTTTCATCAAGCAGCTCCTAGGTCTATTGTGCTGCCGCTAGTGTTCTGCCCATGCAGTGCCCAAAGCTTGCTGCCAGCTCTGGTGCCTGTCAAACAGTATGACAGACACAAGCTGAGGGAGCTGGCAGAAATGTAGCAAAGCAGGGAGAGGCGACTCTCCTGGCCGACACATACCTGCTTTGCATACTATTGATGATCGGGTAGCATTAGCCCTGGTTGCATGTGTGGGACCCCCTTCAAGAACTAATGTGATTCCCCCCCCCCCCCGGACTTACAGGTTTAAAGTGGCCCGAGCTATGTACCTGAAGTTTTATAAAAATGGCAGCAGTGTGCCCCAGGACCGACAGAGACACATAGACAAGCTGCCCACAGCTCTATGTGTCATCCCCCACCCTTTGTTGTCAAGACTTGTTTGCAGTGGGGAGTTGTGGAGGTGGACATGGCCAACATCACTAACCTTATTGGATAGCCCTGAGAGGAGTGGCAGAGCAAACATCCAGGGACCCTGCAGACGAGGGGTTAAAAAGGAGCGGCAGCCGGTGTGAAAGGGTGTGAGTGTCAGGACAGTGCGTAGAGGTGCAGATTGGCTCCATAGAGCATGGCCAGTTGAGGCAGCCCGGCACCTGTAGCGACCAGAGGTGACCATGTAGGACCTAGCAGCAGTAGCTCTGGCAGCTTGCTTTCAACAGGTGGCTCCTAGGTCTATAGTGTGCTGCCTCCACTATTCTACCCGTGTGGTTCCCAGAGACCACTGCCAGCACCACTGCCTGAACAGGGAGAGCGCCTCTCCTGGCCGGCACCTACGTTCTTTGCATAACTTTGCTTAGCGGGTAGCGCCAGCCCTGTGTGCATGTATCTAAATCCCTAAAAATTACACAGTGCATGTGTCCCCTAGCGTCAACGCATAGAATAAGAGGATCGATTGAGCTTGGTGATGACTGGGAGTGGCTATGCATACACATGAGTCTATATAATCTTATGTGCATGTTATGGGAGTGGTTTCATACACATTCATTAAAAGCTATACTCTGAGATAAGTGTACCTACTGTAGCATCAGACCAGTGCAAGTTTCGATAGTGCTTCCATTGGTTACAGTTTCTGCCACTAAAAGGTGGTGTCCCAGTCCTTCCACATTGAGACATACTGTATAGCTGTACACCACTGCACAGCATCTTGTACATGCTTCTACCCTTCAGCTATTCACAGATAACCTACCTCTGCTCACCAGCTTTTTTAACACATGCCCCCATCTCTAATAATTTTACACTCCTCATCAGGTAATTCCCCATATGCACCTCTTTTACCAGTGTGCCTCAACATTACCCCTTCTTCATACGTGATTCTTTTCCACTGATTTTCAGCTACAGATGAGCTGTGGCAACATTCAGCCTACCTGAACTGTATACCCCTACCACAGAATAAGTTATGAGTACTTGTTCATTATGTGGACACCACACTTTAAAAAAGGAGTCATCCTGAAATAAACTACAGTCAACTTTCATTCCAGATAACATTTACTAAGTGTTGGGTTTGCTTTGGTTGGCATACAACCCACTATCAATCTTTCTCAGTTTCTAAACCCATGAATTTCCCACGATCCCTTCATGCGGTCCTCCTGATTTTCCCTAATTTTCCACTAACCAACACTAGGCT
This sequence comes from Pseudophryne corroboree, assembly GCF_028390025.1. NCBI lineage: Eukaryota > Metazoa > Chordata > Amphibia > Anura > Myobatrachidae > Pseudophryne > Pseudophryne corroboree. The sequence continues at coordinate 820,436,625 of NC_086445.1, read as the reverse complement.
TGACCAGTCAGGACTGGTGGAACTATAGAGTGGAGACACACCGTGTGGGGTTCCTCCACCATCATTTCCAACCGCTAGGCCAGTGTGCATTCAGTCTGTCTTCCCCAGTGGGTTTGGCTGGCAACAAAATGAGCTAGCTCACCCTGGTACACTAGAGGAAGCAGGCATGCTGGCATCTCAAGTACACTAGGGAAAAATTTAGCAAAACACACAGATATCACTTTACATTAAAACATCTTTAATAAAAACTTCCCAAAGCCCACTAACAAAGCTATGTTTTTCATAACTGCATAAGCATCCTGGGTATTCTTCACTTCTTAAGCCACGGGTTATCTGTGTTAAGAAAAAAAAAAGGGATATATGCATTAATATACTGAGTCCAGCCAGAACTACTCTTCGGTTTAAGCAGTTCTCACGCTCAAGAGTGAAAGTGACCTTAGAAGACCTTGATCCATTCTGGAAAAACTCCCTGCCTCTTGCTGTAACAAAGTCTTCATTTCAATGATTATTAGATGCTGTGCTCTTTAGGCACTCTGAATTAATCACATCAGGAAACTTTTCTGTTGTCTATTTTTTTTTTTTTTTACTTTGTGAACTGTCTAGAGAACCATTACATTTAGATGAGCTGTAAAATATTTGGTCATAGCCTTATGTTCTCAAGTACTGCTTTCTTATTAATGCATTATATGAAGCCAAAATGAATACTACACAGGCAGACCTTCTCAATGTGTCACCACAGCTTTGAAATATTAAAAGCCAATTGAGCTTTGTTCCTTGATGCATAACATGGAGAAAGATTGTGCTTGATTTAATGTTAATCACAAACTAAGCTATTCATGACTAGTTTTGCACATGGAATATTAATGTCCTGGAAAAAGCCCATAAAAGAGCAATCACATAAAAGCTTCATCATTACAGCATGCCTTGATAGTTACCATTGCGATAATGACCTTGGCAATATTGCTGTCCATAGCCCTCATTATACTAATATCGCAAACCCCTGACATTGAGGTTTATTGCAAGAGTGAAATATACTTTCTATCATGCACACTTTTAATGTTGCATACAATTCTTTGATGTGGACTTAAAGATTTGTTGCACAATATGAGTGCTTCATATTGTAAAGAAAGAAAAATACTGTATGCTTCTTGACCCAAAAATGACCTTACTATTCAGTATTATTTGTTGATACAAGACACTTTAATAAAGTGAATTTAATCTGTTCTTGATACTAATATGCACCAGGACAAAGAAAAGTCATAGATTGTAAGCTTGCGACCAGGGCCTTCCTACATCTATTTCTGTATGTTTTTGCCCAAATTTGTTCTATTACTGTATTTCTAATTGTAAAGTGCAACGAAATATGCTGCGCTGTATAAAAAACTGATGGAGCCGCGCACATCTGAGGCGGCTCTATCGCAAATGTGCACTCCGAGCGTGACTAAGCGAACCATCCACCTAGTCACACCGGGAGTGCACAGAGACGCTCCCATTCTGAGTGTTTCTGTCCCGGTGCGTCTCCATCGTGGGCATGTGCGCCCGGCCAGCCAGAGACGCTCTTAGCATCAGGGCATGCCTAGTCACAGACGGAGCCAAATCTGTTTATAAATAAAATTAATTTTCTTTCATTTTAAATACTAAGGGGTATATTTACTAAATCATGAGTTTATAGAAGTGGAGACGTTTCCTATAGCAACCAATCAGTTTCTACTTATTTATCTAGCACCTTCTAGAATATAATATCCAGAATCTGATTGGTTGCTATGGGCAACATCTCCACTTCCGAACACCTGCACTATAATAACTACAGTATACCCCCTAGGAATTAGTTTTGTCATAGATATAAATATAATCATTTACCTTTCTTCTAACCCTTTAACTGAAATGGAAATTAAAGTTTTAGACAGAGGTTTATCTTTTGTGCTGACTGTAAGATTCAGTAGCCTGAAACAGGACATTAAGAAGTATTGTCTTAATTGTGAATGAAAACTGCATGCATTTTCAATAGTGCAGAAAATCTTAACCCCTACCTCGTTCTGAGAACCTTATCCTGGTGTAACTTCGTAAATTCCAAAAATAAATCATCATTTGACCCTGTTTCATATAATTTGATTAGTAAGACCTTTAGGGGTCTATGTACTAAGCCTTGGAGAGAGATAAAGTGGACAGAGATAAAGTAACAGCCAGTCAGCTCTTAACTGCCATGTTATAGGCAGGCTGTATTTAAATAATGGCAGTTAGGAGCTGGTTGGCTGGTACTTTATCTCCATCCATGTTATCTCCCGCAAGTCTTAATAAATAGATCCCTTATAGAATGATGTTGGAGTGGCAGTGAAGAATACATTCTCGAAAAAATGTAAAGACACTAATCTGTCTCATAGAATTTACAGCTTTAAATAATTTATCATCTTACACCAACATAGTATTCCACCGAGGGGACAAGGCAGGTGCTATTGTCATTCAGGACTTACAGTATCTGCCTATAAATGTGAAAAATTAACTATCATTTTGTAGATTCTGCTGTTTACAGATTATTACCCCAGGATCCAAGGAATTGAATGACTAACTCCATCTTTTCCACACACACAAAAAAAAATATTGTAGTAAATGCATATCAGTGTAGAATGTCATAATAAATGTGTTACAGTGCCACAATAAACATATACATAATGTTAGGCGCCGCGGTCCGGGTTCCCTTCGCGGCCCGGCACCTAGCAACTAGGGACGCCGAGCGCGCTGAGCCGCCGGGTCCCTAGCAACGCTAGGATTCCGGGCACGCCGAGCCGACAGGACCCTAGCAACGGGGACGCCACGGGCGGACCGCGTTCCCCGTTGCAGGGTCGATCTAGTTAAATTAAAACACATGTTTCCTGGTCGTGCAGCAAGGCAGCTGCACGACATTTATGTTAATCAGGCTCTGGAACTCTGATTGGAGGAGTCAAGGTTTTAAGCCTTCCCAGTGCCTCACACAGACGCCGGTTATAGCTTCCTGCATGCTGCTTTTGTTTGCTGAACATCTGTTCCAGTTCTGCTGTGTCCGGTCATTCCTGTCCTCAGAGTTTCCGAATCTTGGTGTTTGTCATCCCATCCCAAGGAGTCTTCTGGTCCTCATTTACCCACAACAGTCGCCAGAGGATCTCGTGTGGTTTTCGTGAGTGGCGGCTCTGCCGCGTGCTGCGGCCTAGGCTGCTTTATTTTGTATTCTATTTTGGAGCATTTGCGGAGGTTTCCGCTTCCACAGTCCTCTCCGGAACTCGGCGGTGCCGGGTAGGAGAGTAGACAAGTGGGTATTTTGGTTGTCCTTTTCCCTGGCGGTTTTCCGCACATACTCTAGTTTTAGGTTAGTTTGTAGCCCCTGGCTTTGTTGTTTAGTTAGAGGGCCCCTTGTTATCACCCTGTCTCGGATTTCTCTTTGTCTCCCATTAGGACCTGAGGGGGCATCGGAGTTGGGCAGACGTAATCCGCCCTTCAAACGCGGCTGCCTTGGGCTCAAGCAACCATAGTCTCGCAAGAGAATTCTGACAGCACGGGCGAGACAACGGAGATAGGGCGCCAGGGGCTATTCCCGTTCCCACTCTCATTCTCAGCATTACGTTCCAGTACTCGGGTCCTTGCTATAAGATCTCCCCAGACCAGAGTATTGGAATCATAACATTATAACCGGCCAACAAAACTTAAAAATTAAAGGGAGTTTAATTTTTTCTCATTCTGTTTTTGTGAGAGTTTATCGGCCTCATGAATCCGACAGGTTTAGGACCTAATCCCGGTCAGCTCTTAGTCAACCAGATGCAAGAACTAACTCAGATGGTTCAGGATCTTTCTCTTCGGGTGAGATCGCAGGAAGATCTTTTGCGAGCCTCCCCGAGGGTAGTCCCAGAACCAAAGATGCATTTACCCGATCGTTTTTCCGGTGATAGAAAGGATTTTTTTAATTTTAAAGAAGCTTGTAAGCTATATTTTCGTATAAGACCTGCATCCTCTGGTACTGAATCCCAGCGGGTGGGGATTATTATTTCATTAATCCAGGGGGATCCTCAGACCTGGGCGTTTGGTTTAAAAACTGAGGATCCTGCGTTGCTATCTGTAGACGTCTTTTTTAAGTCATTAGGGCTCTTGTATGATGACCCAGAGAGAGAGGCGTCAGCTGAGAGTCATCTGCGCGCTCTCAAACAAGGTAGAAATCCAGCGGAGGTTTATTGTACCGAGTTTCGCCATTGGTCGAACGACTGTGGCTGGAATGACCCGGCCCTGCGCAGTCAGTTTCGCCTCGGTTTATCTGATTTCATTAAAGACAGTCTCCTCCAGTACCCCGCTCCTGAGACTCTCGATAAACTAATGGAGCTTGCTATAAAAATTGATCATCGTCTCCGAGAGCGGAGGGCTGAAAGAGGAACAACTGTAAGGCCTAGTCCTTGTGTTTATACCTTCCCAGAAGACGTCGAGGAGCCCATGCAGATGGGTCTCTCCCGGCTGTCTCCTGAGGAAAGAACCAGAAGACAAAATTCCGGTCTTTGTTTATACTGTGGGGGTAAGGGACATTTCGCTCGTAACTGCCCGAATAAGTCGGGAAACGCTCTGACCAGGTGAATTGTGAGGGGGTTCACTTAGGTCTGCAGCTTATCTCCTCAAACAACTCTCTATTAGTCCCTGTTAAAGTTTCCTTTGGCAGCCTCAGTTTGTTTGTGTCGGCCTTTGTCGACAGTGGAGCTGCATGAAACTTTATGGATTTAACTTGGGCTAAGGCCTTAGGTATTCCACATTTACCGTTGGATAGATGTATCACCATGCACGGCTTGGATGGGGGTCCACTTTCCAACGGGGTAATTACTCACCGTACACCTCCAGTAATACTTACAGTAGGAGCCTTACATTCTGAAAATATTGAATTCTACCTTACACATTGCCCGGCAGTTCCTGTAGTTTTGGGTCACCCTTGGCTTGCCTTTCATAATCCCACCATTGATTGGCGGTCCAGGGAGATTTCTCAATCGGGTTCTTTTTGTGCTAAAGAATGTATTTCTTTTCCAGTCAGGGTTGCAGCAGTCGTCCCAGAGCTCATTCCTGTGGAATACCAGGATTTTGCTGATGTGTTCTCCAAAGGCAATGCGGACATTCTGCCTCCCCATCAGTCCTATGATTGCGCAATTGATCTAGTTCCAAGGGCCACTTTGCCTAAGGGGAGATTATATGCCTTGTCCGGGCCAGAAACCACGGCCATGAATAATTATATTCAGGAAAGCCTAAAGAAGGGATTTATTAGACCATCAAAATCTCCCTTAAGTGCTGTTTTTTTCTTTGTGGAGAAAAAAGATGGCTCGCTAAGACCATGCATTGATTTTAGGGCACTGAATAAGATCTCTGTTAAAAATACCTATCCTTTGCCGTTAATTTCTGTACTCTTTGATCAGTTACGTTCCGCCGTGATTTTCTCTAAAATTGACCTTAGGGGAGCTTACAACCTCATCCGAATTAAATCTGGGGATGAGTGGAAGACGGCTTTCAGCACTCAGTCGGGTCACTATGAATACCTGGTGATGCCGTTCGGCCTGTCAAATGCTCCGGTAGTTTTTCAAGACCTCATTAACGATGTTCTCCGTGACTTCCTTGGGAAATTCATGGTCGTTTATTTAGACGATATCTTGATATATTCTGAGTCGATGGAACAACATGTTACCCAGGTGCGTCTGGTTCTTCAAAAGTTACGTGAGAATCATTTATATGCCAAGCTGGAGAAGTGTGATTTTCACATCACAGAGGTATCTTTTTTAGGGTACATAATTTCTCCCCAGGGATTTTCCATGGAACCGAAGAAGCTCCAGGCCATCCTTAATTGGGCGCAACCCACTAATTTTAAAGCAATTCAGCGCTTTTTAGGGTTTGCGAATTATTATAGGCGGTTCATTCATACTTTTTCTGACCTGGTCGCTCCCATAGTAGCGCTGACTAAAAAAGGAGCGGATCCCTCCAATTGGTCGCATGAAGCTGAGTTGTCCTTCCGGGCCTTGAAACAAGCCTTTGTCTCGGCTCCTGTCCTCAGACATCCTAATCCGGAACTGCCCTTTATTGTGGAGGTTGATGCCTCAGAGGTTGGAGTGGGGGCTGTCCTTTCTCAGGAAGATCCGGAGTCTCTGGAGTTACATCCTTGTGCCTTCATGTCAAGGAAATTCTCCTCCGCTGAATCCAACTATGACGTTGGTAATCGGGAGTTACTGGCAGTAAAATGGGCTTTTGAGGAGTGGAGGCATTGGCTGGAGGGAGCTAGACATACTATTTCAGTTTTTACTGACCATAAAAACCTGCAGTATATTGAATCAGCTAAACGGCTTAATGCTCGGCAGGCACGTTGGGCATTATTTTTTACATGTTTCAGGTTTATAATCACCTTCAGGCCTGGTTCCAAGAATACAAAAGCTGATGCCCTCTCACGTAGCTTTCTTCCGGTTCACAATAGCAATCCTGTTGTTACCCCCATAGTTCCATCTTCGGTCATCCGGGCAGGCCTCACACAGGATTTATTTACTCGGTTAAACCAGCTTCAACACCAAGCTCCTAGACTTACTCCTGCTGGTCGTCTTTATGTCCCTGAATTTTTGAGAGGCACTGTTTTAGCTGAGTTTCATGACAACAAAGTCTCAGGGCTTCCGGGTATCACTAAGACCTTGGAGTTAGTCTCTCGCTCAGTGTGGTGGCCTAGTCTTCCTAAAGATGTTAAGGAATTCGTCCATTCCTGTCAGGTTTGTGCACAGCATAAGGTTCCTCGTTCGTTGCCTATCGGGCAACTCATGCCTTTAACTGTTCCTCTCAGGCCATGGTCTCATATTTCCATGGATTTTGTGGTTGACCTTCCCCTTTCAGCCGGATTCCGAGTCATTTGGGTGGTAGTGGACCGTTTTATCAATATGGCTCATTTTATTGCTCTTCCCCGATTGCCTTCTGCTCAAGGTTTGGCAGTTTTGTTCCTCCGCCATGTGTTCAGGCTTCATGGTTTGCCCACTGATATTGTTTCTGATCGGGGTCCACAATTCATCGCACGATTCTGGAAACGTTTTTGTGCCTCATTGAAGATGAAACTGTCTTTAACATCTGGTTACCACCCACAGTCTAACGGGTCACTAAAACAGTATTTACGAACGAGTCAACCAGTCACTAAAACAGTATTTACGTTTGTATTCGGCCAAACTCCAGAATGATTGGTCCGAGTTTCTCCCTTTGGCTGAATTTTCTTATAATAACTCTTGTCCTTCCTCCACCAAAGAGTCTCCGTTCTTTTCAGTTCTTGGTTTTCACCCTAGAGCCAACTCTTTTTTTCATCATTCTCCAGTTTCCTTGTTGTCCTTAACCTCCCATCTCAGAGCAATTTGGAGAAAAGTGCACTTTGCTCTCAGAAAAGCGGCCTTCCGAGAAAATAAATTTTCTGATAGGCTCCGACGTCCTTGCAATTTTAAGGTGGGAGATAGGGTGTGGTTGTCAACTCACAACATCAAGCTTCGACAATCCTCGGCTAGACTGGGACCCAAATTTATTGGACCATTTCTTATCATTAAGAAGGTCAACCCAGTTGACTTTCGGCTACGTTTACCTAGATCTCTCAGAATTGGAAATACCTTTCACTCTTCCCTGTTGAAACAATATGTTTCTTCCAGTAGATTTCCTCGGAGGACCTCTCAGGGTAGATCTCCGGTGGATGTACAGGGACAACAGGAGTTCTTGGTGGAGAAGGTTCTTGATTCTAAAGTGTCCCGGGGTCGGCTTTATTTTTTGGTCCACTGGAAAGGCTATGGTCCGGAGGAAAGGTTTTGGGTCCTGGATAAGGATCTTCATGCCCCTAAACTCAAGAGATCATTTTTTCTGGAATTTCCTCAGAAACCTGGCTTTAGGGGTTCATTGACCCCTCCTCAAGGGGGGGGGTACTGTTAGGCGCCGCGGTCCGGGTTCCCTTCGCGGCCCGTCGCCTAGCAACTAGGGACGCCGAGCATGCTGAGCCGCCGGGTTCCTAGCAACGCTAGGACGCCGTGCGCGCTGAGCCGCCGGCTCCCTAGCAACGCTAGGATGCCGGGCGCGCCGAGCCGACAGGACCCTAGCAACGGGGACGCCACGGGCGGACCGCGTTCCCCATTACAGGGTCGATCTAGTTAAATTAAAACACATGTTTCCTGGTCGTGCAGCAAGGCAGCTGCACGACATTTATGTTAATCAGGCTCTGGAACTCTGATTGGAGGAGTCAAGGTTTTAAGCCTTCCCAGTGCCTCACACAGACGCCGGTTATAGCTTCCTGCATGCTGCTTTTGTTTGCTGAACATCTGTTCCAGTTCTGCTGTGTCCGGTCATTCCTGTCCTCAGAGTTTCCGAATCTTGGTGTTTGTCATCCCATTCCAAGGAGTCTTCTGGTCCTCATTTACCCACAACAGTCGCCAGAGGATCTCGTGTGGTTTTCGTGAGTGGTGGCTCTGCCGCGTGCTGCGGCCTAGGCTGCTTTATTTTGTATTCTATTTTGGAGCATTTGCGGAGGTTTCCGCTTCCACAGTCCTCTCCGGAACTCGGCGGTGCCGGGTAGGAGAGTAGACAAGTGGGTATTTTGGTTGTCCTTTTCCCTGGCGGTTTTCCGCACATACTCTAGTTTTAGGTTAGTTTGTAGCCCCTGGCTTTGTTGTTTAGTTAGAGGGCCCCTTGTTATCACCCTGTCTCGGATTTCTCTTTGTCTCCCATTAGGACCTGAGGGGGCATCGGAGTTGGGCAGACGTAATCCGCCCTTCAAACGCGGCTGCCATGGGCTCAAGCAACCATAGTCTCGCAAGAGAATTCTGACAGCAAGGGCGAGACAACGGAGATAGGGCGCCAGGGGCTATTCCCGTTCCCACTCTCATTCTCAGCATTACGTTCCAGTACTCGGGTCCTTGCTATAAGATCTCCCCAGACCAGAGTATTGGAATCATAACATTATAACCGGCCAACAAAACTTAAAAATTAAAGGGGGTTTAATTTTTTCTCATTCTGTTTTTGTGAGAGTTTATCGGCCTCATGAATCCGACAGGTTTAGGACCTAATCCCGGTCAGCTCTTAGTCAACAAGATGCAAGAACTAACTCAGATGGTTCAGGATCTTTCTCTTCGGGTGAGATCGCAGGAAGATCTTTTGCGAGCCTCCCCGAGGGTAGTCCCAGAACCAAAGATGCATTTACCCGATCGTTTTTCCGGTGATAGAAAGGATTTTTTTAATTTTAAAGAAGCTTGTAAGCTATATTTTCATATAAGACCTGCATCCTCTGGTACTGAATCCCAGCGGGTGGGATTATTATTTCATTACACCAGGGGGATCCTCAGACCTGGGCGTTTGGTTTAAAAACTGAGGATCCTGCGTTGCTATCTGTATACGCCTTTTTTAAGTCATTAGGGCTCTTGTATGATGACCCAGATAGAGAGGCGTCAGCTGAGAGTCATCTGCGCGCTCTCAAACAAGGTAGAAATCCAGCGGAGGTTTATTGTACCGAGTTTCGCCGTTGGTCGAACGACTGTGGCTGGAATGACCCGGCCCTGCACAGTCAGTTTCGCCTCGGTTTATCTGATTTCATTAAAGACAGTCTCCTCCAGTACCCCGCTCCTGAGACTCTCGATAAACTAATGGAGCTTGCTATAAAAATTGATCGTCGTCTCCGAGAGCGGAGGGCTGAAAGAGGAACAACTGTAAGGCCTAGTCCTTGTGTTTATACCTTCCCAGAAGACGTCGAGGAGCCCATGCAGATGGGTCTCTCCCGGCTGTCTCCTGAGGAAAGAACCAGAAGACAAAATTCCGTTCTTTGTTTATACTGTGGGGGTAAGGGACATTTCGCTCGTAACTGCCCGAATAAGTCGGGAAACGCTCTGACCAGGTGAATTGTGAGGGGGTTCACTTAGGTCTGCAGCTTATCTCCTCAAACAACTCTCTATTAGTCCCTGTTAAAGTTTCCTTTGGCAGCCTCAGTTCGTTTGTGTCAGCCTTTGTCGACAGTGGAGCTGCATGAAACTTTATGGATTTAACTTGGGCTAAGGCCTTAGGTATTCCACATTTACCGTTGGATAGATGTATCACCATGCACGGCTTGGATGGGGGTCCACTTTCCAACGGGGTAATTACTCACCGTACACCTCCAGTAATACTTACAGTAGGAGCCTTACATTCTGAAAATATTGAATTCTACCTTACACATTGCCCGGCAGTTCCTGTAGTTTTGGGTCACCCTTGGCTTGCCTTTCATAATCCCACCATTGATTGGCGGTCCGGGGAGATTTCTCAATCGGGTTCTTTTTGTGCTAAAGAATGTATTTCTTTTCCAGTCAGGGTTGCAGCAGTTGTCCCAGAGCTCATTCCTGTGGAATACCAGGATTTTGCTGATGTGTTCTCCAAAGGCAATGCGGACATTCTGCCTCCCCATCGGTCCTATGATTGCGCAATTGAACTAGTTCCAGGGGCCACTTTGCCTAAGGGGAGATTATATGCCTTGTCCGGGCCAGAAACCACGGCCATGAATAATTATATTCAGGAAAGCCTAAAGAAGAGATTTATTAGACCATCAAAATCTCCCTTAAGTGCTGTTTTTTTCTTTGTGGAGAAAAAAGATGGCTCGCTAAGACCATGCATTGATTTTAGGGCACTGAATAAGATCTCTGTTAAAAATACCTATCCTTTGCCGTTAATTTCTGTACTCTTTGATCAGTTACGTTCCGCCGTGATTTTCTCTAAAATTGACCTTAGGGGAGCTTACAACCTCATCCGAATTAAATCTGGGGATGAGTGGAAGACGGCTTTCAGCACTCAGTCGGGTCACTATGAATACCTGGTGATGCCGTTCGGCCTGTCAAATGCTCCGGCGGTTTTTCAAGACCTCATTAACGATGTTCTCCGTGACTTCCTTGGCAAATTCGTGGTCGTTTATTTAGACGATATCTTGATATATTCTGAGTCGATGGAACAACATGTTACCCAGGTGCGTCTGGTTCTTCAAAAGTTATGTGAGAATCATTTATATGCCAAGCTGGAGAAGTGTGATTTTCACATCACAGAGGCATCTTTTTTAGGGTACATAATTTCTCCCTAGGGATTTTCCATGGAACCGAAGAAGCTCCAGGCCATGCTTAATTGGGCGCAACCCACTAATTTTAAAGCAATTCAGCGCTTTTTAGGGTTTGCGAATTATTATAGGCGGTTCATTCATACTTTTTCTGACCTGGTCGCTCCCATAGTAGCGCTGACTAAAAAAGGAGCGGATCCCTCCAATTGGTCGCATGAAGCTGAGTTGTCCTTCCGGGCCTTGAAACAAGCCTTTGTCTCGGCTCCTGTCCTCAGACATCCTAATCCGGAACTGCCATTTATTGTGGAGGTTGATGCCTCAGAGGTTGGAGTGGGGGCTGTCCTTTCTCAGGAAGATCCGGAGTCTCTGGAGTTACATCCTTGTGCCTTCATGTCCAGGAAATTCTCCTCCGCTGAATCCAACTATGACGTTGGTAATCAGGAGTTACTGGCAGTAAAATGGGCTTTTGAGGAGTGGAGGCATTGGCTGGAGGGAGCTAGACATACTATTTCAGTTTTTACTGACCATAAAAACCTGCAGTATATTGAATCAGCTAAACGGCTTAATGCTTGGCAGGCACGTTTGGCATTATTTTTTACTCGTTTCAGGTTTATAATCACCTTCAGGCCTGGTTCCAAGAATACGAAAGCTGATGCCCTCTCGCGTAGCTTTCTTCCGGTTCACAATAGCAATCCTGTTGTTACCCCCATAGTTCCATCTTCGGTCATCCGGGCAGGCCTCACACAGCATTTATTTACTCAGTTAAACCAGCTTCAACACCAAGCTCTTAGACTTACTCCTGCTGGTCATCTTTATGTCCCTGAATTTTTGAGAGGCACTGTTTTAGCTGAGTTTCATGACAACAAAGTCTCAGGGCATCCGGGTATCACTAAGACCTTGGAGTTAGTCTCTCGCTCAGTGTGGTGGCCTAGTCTTCCTAAAGACGTTAAGGAATTCGTCCATTCCTGTCAGGTTTGTGCACAGCATAAGGTTCCTCGTTCGTTGCCTATCGGGCAACTCATGCCTTTAACTGTTCCTCTCAGGCCATGGTCTCATATTTCCATGGATTTTGTGGTTGACCTTCCCCTTTCAGCCGGATTCCGAGTCATTTGGGTGGTAGTGGACCGTTTTAGCAAAATGGCTCATTTTATTGCTCTTCCCCGATTGCCTTCTGCTCAAGGGTTGGCAGTTTTGTTCCTCCGCCATGTGTTCAGGCTTCATGGTTTGCCCACTGATATTGTTTCTGATCGGGGTCCACAATTCATCGCACGATTCTGGAAACGTTTTTGTGCCTCATTGAAGATGAAACTGTCTTTAACATCTGGTTACCACCCACAGTCTAACGGGCAAACCGAACGAGTCAACCAGTCACTAAAACAGTATTTACGTTTGTATTCGGCCAAACTCCAGAATGATTGGTCCGAGTTTCTCCCTTTGGCTGAATTTTCTTATAATAACTCTTGTCATTCCTCCACCAAAGAGTCTCCGTTCTTTTCAGTTTTTGGTTTTCACCCTAGAGCCAACTCTTTTTTTCATCATTCTCCAGTTTCCTCGTTGTCCTTAACCTCCCATCTCAGAGCAATTTGGAGAAAAGTGCACTTTGCTCTCAGAAAAGCGGCCTTCCGAGAAATTAAATTTTCTGATAGGCTCCGACGTCCTTGCACTTTTACGGTGGGAGATAAGGTGTGGTTGTCAACTCGCAACATCAAGCTTCGACAATCCTCGGCTAGACTGGGACCCAAATTTATTGGACCGTTTCTTATCATTAAGAAGGTCAACCCAGTTGCCTTTCGGCTACGTTTACCTAGATCTCTCAGAATTGGAAATACCTTTCACTGTTCCCTGTTGAAACAATATGTTTCTTCCAGTAGATTTCCTCGGAGGACCTCTCAGGGTAGATCTCCGGTGGATGTACAGGGACAACAGGAGTTCTTGGTGGAGAAGGTTCTTGATTCTAAAGTGTCCCTGGGTTGGCTTTATTTTTTGGTCCACTGGAAAGGCTATGGTCCGGAGGAAAGGTCTTGGGTCCTGGATAAGGATCTTTATGCCCCTAATCTCAAGAGATAATTTTTTCTGGAATTTCCTCAGAAACCTGGCATTAGGGGTTCATTGACCCCTCCTCAAGGGGGTTACTGTTAGGCGCCGCGGTCCGGGATCCCTTCGCGGCCCGGCGCCTAGCAACTAGGGACGCCGAGCATGCTGAGCCGCCGGGTCCCTAGCAACGCTAGGACGCCGTGCGCACTGAGCCGCCGGCTCCCTAGCAACGCTAGGATGCCGGGCGCGCCGAGCCGCCAGGACCCTAGCAACGGGGACGCCACGGGCGGACCGCGTTCCCCATTGCAGGGTCGATCTAGTTAAATTAAAACACATGTTTCCTGGTCGTGCAGCAAGGCAGCTGCACGACATTTATGTTAATCAGGCTCTGGAACTCTGATTGGAGGAGTCAAGGTTTTAAGCCTTCCCAGTGCCTCACACAGACGCCGGTTATAGCTTCCTGCATGCTGCTTTTGTTTGCTGAACATCTGTTCCAGTTCTGCTGTGTCCGGTCATTCCTGTCCTCAGAGTTTCCGAATCTTGGTGTTTGTCATCCCATCCCAAGGAGTCTTCTGGTCCTCATTTACCCACAACAGTCGCCAGAGGATCTCGTGTGGTTTTCGTGAGTGGCGGCTCTGCTGCGTGCTGCGGCCTAGGCTGCTTTATTTTGTATTCTATTTTGGAGCATTTGCGGAGGTTTCCGCTTCCACAGTCCTCTCCGGAACTCGGCGGTGCCGGGTAGGAGAGTAGACAAGTGGGTATTTTGGTTGTCCTTTTCCCTGGCGGTTTTCCGCACATACTCTAGTTTTAGGTTAGTTTGTAGCCCCTGGCTTTGTTGTTTAGTTAGAGGGCCCCTTGTTATCACCCTGTCTCGGATTTCTCTTTGTCTCCCATTAGGACCTGAGGGGGCATCGGAGTTGGGCAGACGTAATCCGCCCTTCAAACGCGGCTGCCATGGGCTCAAGCAACCATAGTCTCGCAAGAGAATTCTGACAGCACGGGCGAGACAACGGAGATAGGGCGCCAGGGGCTATTCCCGTTCCCACTCTCATTCTCAGCATTACGTTCCAGTACTCGGGTCCTTGATATAAGATCTCCCCAGACCAGAGTATTGGAATCATAACATTATAACCGGCCAACAAAACTTAAAAATTAAAGGGTGTTTAATTTTTTCTCATTCTGTTTTTGTGAGAGTTTATCGGCCTCATGAATCCGACAGGTTTAGGACCTAATCCCGATCAGCTCTTAGTCAACCAGATGCAAGAACTAACTCAGATGGTTCAGGATCTTTCTCTTCGGGTGAGATCGCAGGAAGATCTTTTGCGAGCTTCCCCGAGGGTAGTCCCAGAACCCAAGATGCATTTACCCGATCGTTTTTCCGGTGATAGAAAGGATTTTTTTAATTTTAAAGAAGCTTGTTAGCTATATTTTCGTATAAGACCTGCATCCTCTGGTACTGAATCCCAGCGGGTGGGGATTATTATTTCATTACTCCAGGGGGATCCTCAGACCTGGGCATTTGGTTTAAAAACTGAGGATCCTGCGTTGCTATCTGTAGACGCCTTTTTTAAGTCATTAGGGCTCTTGTATGATGACCCAGATAGAGAGGCGTCAGCTGAGAGTCATCTGCATGCTCTCAAACAAGGTAGAAATCCAGCGGAGGTTTATTGTACCGAGTTTCGCCGTTGGTCGAACGACTGTGGCTGGAATGACCCGGCCCTGCGCAGTCAGTTTCGCCTCGGTTTATCTGATTTCATTAAAGACAGTCTCCTCCAGTACCCCGCTCCTGAGACTCTCGATAAACTAATGGAGCTTGCTATAAATATTGATCGTCGTCTCCGCGAGCGGAGAGCTGAAAGGGGAACAACTGTAAGGCCTAGTCCTTGTGTTTATACCTTCCCAGAAGACGTCGAGGAGCCCATGCAGATGGGTCTCTCCTGGCTGTCTCCTGAGGAAAGAACCAGAAGACAAAATTCCGGTCTTTGTTTATACTGTGGGGGTAAGGGACATTTCGCTCGTAACTGCCCGAATAAGTCGGGAAACGCTCTGACCAGGTGAATTGTGAGGGGGTTCACTTAGGTCTGCAGCTTATCTCCTCAAACAACTCTCTATTAGTCCCTGTTAAAGTTTCCTTTGGCAGCCTCAGTTCGTTTGTGTCGGCCTTTGTCGACATTAGAGCTGCATGAAACTTTATGGATTTAACTTGGGCTAAGGCCTTAGGTATTCCACATTTACCGTTGGATAGATGTATCACCATGCACGGCTTGGATGGGGGTCCACTTTCCAACGGGGTAATTACTCACCGTACACCTCCAGTAATACTTACAGTAGGAGCCTTACATTCTGAAAATATTGAATTCTACCTTACACATTGCCCGGCAGTTCCTGTAGTTTTGGGTCACCCTTGGCTTGCCTTTCATAATCCCACCATTGATTGGCGGTCCGGGGAGATTTCTCAATCGGGTTCTTTTTGTGCTAAAGAATGTATTTCTTTTCCAGTCAGGGTTGCAGCAGTTGTCCCAGAGCTCATTCCTGTGGAATACCAGGATTTTGCTGATGTGTTCTCCAAAGGCAATGCGGACATTCTGCCTCCCCATCGGTCCTATGATTGCGCAATTGAACTAGTTCCAGGGGCCACTTTACCTAAGGGGAGATTATATGCCTTGTCCGGGCCAGAAACCACGGCCATGAATAATTATATTCAAGAAAGCCTAAAGAAGGGATTTATTAGACCATCAAAATCTCCCTTAAGTGCTGGTTTTTTCTTTGTGGAGAAAAAAGATGGCTCGCTAAGACCATGCATTGATTTTAGGGCACTGAATAATATCTCTGTTAAAAATACCTATCCTTTGCCGTTAATTTCTGTACTCTTTGATCAGTTACGTTCCGCCGTGATTTTCTCTAAAATTGACCTGAGGGGAGCTTACAACCTCATCCGAATTAAATCTGGGGATGAGTGGAAGACGGCTTTCAGCACTCAGTCGGGTCACTATGAATACCTGGTGATGCCGTTCGGCCTGTCAAATGCTCCGGCGGTTTTTCAAGACCTCATTAACGATGTTCTCCGTGACTTCCTTGGGAAATTCGTGGTCGTTTATTTAGACGACATCTTGATATATTCTGAGTCGATGGAACAACATGTTACCCAGGTGCATCTGGTTCTTCAAAAGTTACGTGAGAATCATTTATATGCCAAGCTGGAGAAGTGTGATTTTAACATCACAGAGGTATCTTTTTTAGGGTACATCATTTCTCCCCAGGGATTTTCCATGGAACCGAAGAAGCTCCAGGCCATCCTTAATTGGGCGCAACCCACTAATTTTAAAGCAATTCAGCGCATTTTAGGGTTTGCGAATTATTATAGGCGGCTCATTCATACTTTTTCTGACCTGGTCGCTCCCATAGTAGCGCTGACTAAAAAAGGAGCGGATCCCTCCAATTGGTCACATGAAGCTGAGTTGTCCTTCCGGGCCTTGAAACAAGCCTTTGTCTCGGCTCCTGTCCTCAGACATCCTAATCCTGAACTGCCATTTATTGTGGAGGTTGATGCCTCAGAGGTTGAAGTGGGGGCTGTCCTTTCTCAGGAAGATCCGGAGTCTCTGGAGTTACATCCTTGTGCCTTCATGTCCAGGAAATTATCCTCCGCTGAATCCAACTATGACGTTGGTAATCGGGAGTTACTGGCAGTAAAATGGGCTTTCGAGGAGTGGAGGCATTGGCTGGAGGGAGCTAGACATACTATTTCAGTTTTTACTGACCATAAAAACCTGAATCAGCTAAACGGCTTAATGCTTGGCAGGCACGTTTGGCATTATTTTTTACTCGTTTCAGGTTTATAATCACCTTCAGGCCTGGTTCCAAGAATACGAAAGCTGATGCCCTCTCACGTAGCTTTCTTCCGGTTCACAATAGCAATCCTGTTGTTACCCCCATAGTTCCATCTTCGGTCATCCGGGCAGGCCTCACACAGGATTTATTTACTCAGTTAAACCAGCTTCAACACCAAGCTCTTAGACTTACTCCTGCTGGTCGTCTTTATGTCCCTGAATTTTTGAGAGGCACTGTTTTAGCTGAGTTTCATGACAACAAAGTCTCAGGGCATCTGGGTATCACTAAGACCTTGGAGTTAGTCTCTCGCTCAGTGTGGTGGCCTAGTCTTCCTAAAGACGTTAAGGAATTCGTCCATTCCTGTCAGGTTTGTGCACAGCATAAGGTTCCTCGTTCGTTGCCTATCGGGCAACTCATGCCTTTAACTGTTCCTCTCAGGCCATGGTCTCATATTTCCATGGATTTTGTGGTTGACCTTCCCCTTTCAGCCGGATTCCGAGTCATTTGGGTGGTAGTGGACCGTTTTAGCAAAATGGCTCATTTTATTGCTCTTCCCCGATTGCCTTCTGCTCAAGGGTTGGCAGTTTTGTTCCTCCGCCATGTGTTCAGGCTTCATGGTTTGCCCACTGATATTGTTTCTGATCGGGGTCCACAATTCATCGCACGATTCTGGAAACGTTTTTGTGCCTCATTGTAGATGAAACTGTCTTTAACATCTGGTTACCACCCACAGTCTAACGGGCAAACCGAACGAGTCAACCAGTCACTAAAACAGTATTTACGTTTGTATTCGGCCAAACTCCAGAATGATTGGTCCGAGTTTCTCCCTTTGGCTGAATTTTCTTATAATAACTCTTGTCATTCCTCCACCAAAGAGTCTCCGTTCTTTTCAGTTTTTGGTTTTCACCCTAGAGCCAACTCTTTTTTTCATCATTCTCCAGTTTCCTCGTTGTCCTTAACCTCCCATCTCAGAGCAATTTGGAGAAAAGTGCACTTTGCTCTCAGAAAAGCGGCCTTCCGAGAAAATAAATTTTCTGATAGGCTCCGACGTCCTTGCACTTTTACGGTGGGAGATAAGGTGTGGTTATCAACTCGCAACATCAAGCTTCGACAATCCTCGGCTAGACTGGGACCCAAATTTATTGGACCGTTTCTTATCATTAAGAAGGTCAACCCAGTTGCCTTTCGGCTACGTTTACCTAGATCTCTCAGAATTGGAAATACCTTTCACTGTTCCCTGTTGAAACAATATGTTTCTTCCAGTAGATTTCCTCGGAGGACCTCTCAGGGTAGATCTCCGGTGGATGTACAGGGACAACAGGAGTTCTTGGTGGAGAAGGTTCTTGATTCTAAAGTGTCCCGGGGTTGGCTTTATTTTTTGGTCCACTGGAAAGGCTATGGTCCGGAGGAAAGGTCTTGGGTCCTGGATAAGGATCTTCATGCCCCTAAACTCAAGAGATAATTTTTTCTGGAATTTCCTCAGAAACCTGGCTTTAGGGGTTCATTGACCCCTCCTCAAGGGGGGGTACTGTTAGGCGCCGCTGTCCGGGTTCCCTTCGCGGCCCGGCGCCTAGCAACTAGGGACGCCGAGCATGCTGAGCCGCCAGGTCCCTAGCAACGCTAGGACGCCGTGCGTGCTGAGCCGCGGGCTCCCTAGCAACGCTAGGACGCCGGGTGCGCCGAGCCGCCAGGACCCTAGCAGCGGGGACGCCACGGGCGGACCGCGTTCCCCGTTGCAGGGTCGATCTAGTTAAATTAAAACACATGTTTCCTGGTCGTGCAGTAAGGCAGCTGCACGACATTTATGTTAATCAGGCTCTGGAACTCTGATTGGAGGAGTCAAGGTTTTAAGCCGGTTATAGCTTCCTGCATGCTGCTTTTGTTTGCTGAACGTCTGTTCCAGTTCTGCTGTGTCCGGTCATTCCTGTCCTCAGAGTGCTGCGGCCTAGGCTGCTTTATTTTGTATTCTGTTTTGGAGCATTTGCGGAGGTTTCCGCTTCCACAGTCCTCTCCGGAACTCGGCTGTGCCGGGTAGGAGAGTGGACAAGTGGGTATTTTGGTTGTCCTTTTCCCTGTGCGGTTTTCCGCACATACTCTAGTTTTAGGTTAGTTTGTAGCCCCTGGCTTTGTTGTTTAGTTAGAGGGCCCCTTGTTATCACCCTGTCTCGGATTTCTCTTTGTCTCCCATTAGGACCTGAGGGGGCATCGGAGTTGGGCAGACGTAATCCGCCCTTCAAACGCGGCTGCCATGGGCTCAAGCAACCATAGTCTCGCAAGAGTATTCTGACAGCACGGGCGAGACAACGGAGATAGGGCGCCAGGGGCTATTCCCGTTCCCACTCTCATTCTCAGCATTACGTTCCAGTACTCGGGTCCTTGCTATAAGATCTCCCCAGACCAGAGTATTGGAATCATAACACATAATATATTAACATTGGTAAAAATGACAATATTGATATACTAAAAAAGTTAAATAAAATGGTATTATAAATATAATAAATACAAATTGTGTGTGCATCTGTGTTTGACAAACTCAATCTTTGTGTGACTGAGGGTATTATATCAGAGTCATTGTATGATGCACTTATTCCTACTCACACTGTTACTGCACTGTTACATACACTGTCTAAAATACACAATTGCTTGATATCACTGCATGGTAGACCCACCATGGCTGTGTGTGGCTCATTCTTTCAGCCATTGTCAGTGTATTTTGATAGCTTGCTACAGCCTTGCCTGGTGGGCTATCTTAATTATCTGCTTGACACCACTGTATTACTGGATAGTTTGAGTGTAATTTCAGAGATTCCTGTTAAAAGTTTTTTTTAGCAGTATTGATATTTCAAGTTTGTCATTCCCAATAGTCTCCGTGCAGTGCATAAATTGATTTACAGTATGATAATGTACTCTATACAGGACCTGACGTGAAGTTAGTAATTGAGCTATTAGTGCTGATAATGACTCATAACTATTTTGTGCATGATGGTACTGTTTTCCTTCAACTGGCAGGCTGTGCAATGGGGTCAAATGTGGCCCATTGTATGTCAGTTCTTATACGGTCCAAGCTGAGCATAAAATCTTCTGTAAGAATGTGGAGGTGTCCTATAGCCTTCTATGTAAGGTAAGTTAATGATTTACTGATGATATGAACAGGCATGAGGGATCAATTTATTTAATTTATTGATGCACATAATTCTTCAGTCCCATTTAATTCTCTGACACTATTAATGACAGAGAGAGAAGGTTGGATTAGGGATATTGCACAGGATTGTGGGGGTGTGTGAACTGAGAAATATAATTGGTCTCAGAGAAAACTGACTTAAGACTACTGTCTAATATTTATCACTATCTACCTGTTGTATCATAATCATTAGGTAGCAATAGGTGTAATTGTCAGTGGTGCTCCAAAGGGTTAATAGACATAATTTAATATGCAATTGTAGGGAGAGAAAAAGAAGTAACCTTGGTTGGGAACACTCAAACTCTGAGATGAAGACTTGATGATTGTTAATTAAAACATAACTTTTATTATAAACACTCTTAATATAAAGACACAAATGATGCCCAATAAATAAAAAGATTACTTTGGCTATACTTTGTGAACAAAAAAGTTTCTTCTGTTAAAATATTGAAGAAATTGTGGTCAGTCCAAGGCATAAATGCTCCGTACATATGTTAGAGACCATGCAGGGTGGTCCTTTAGCTGAAACAGTCTATATGGATGCCTACAGTATGATCGTAGGTTCACCAGAACTGTCAACTGCAGGGTACCACTGTTGCAGAGAAAAAGGTTTATATCGTTTTTGCAAAAGAGGTGGTGTAGATTGTAATATACCACCTTGTGGTGGAAACAAATTCTTCTTTGGTTATAAATATTACTCACAAACCATGTTATGGAAAAATGACCATCATTCACCTATAGGTTACCCTATTGTCGGGGTATACACAGGGTTTGAATCATATGGTCACTGTTGATGTTATATTACAATAAAAATCCATGTTGGTGTTAGAAAATGTTATTATTCAGGTGGAAGTATGAGGCATGATAGTCTCACTCTCCTTGAGGTGTTCCTTTTGGATTCTATATACTTGTAACTGGGATTCTGGTATCCCTACACTTCTGATGTTCTCCCATGTTGCCAAATAGTTGGTATTGGGCAGGGAATGAGAGAGGGTGTGCCACCGTCTTACAGCTTGAAGGAAGGAGAAGAAGACATGTCCTGCCCTTTTGACAGTAAAGAGACTTTCCTTGATGTGAAGGAAGTACAGTGCAGGGAAATTGTCTCTATAGTGCTGATTAGCTGCTATTTGTCTGATGCTGCCTGTCTAGGATCACCTTTTTTAGTTGGACTGGCACATAGTGTCACAAATCCATTGTGCACAAAGGAAAAAGCCCATAGATTAATACATTTGTTCATAAACACATTAGATGGCATTTACAAGTGTGCGTTCTCACCCTGTCGCTGTGGTT
This sequence comes from Pseudophryne corroboree, assembly GCF_028390025.1. Lineage (NCBI taxonomy): Eukaryota > Metazoa > Chordata > Amphibia > Anura > Myobatrachidae > Pseudophryne > Pseudophryne corroboree. Next base: position 820,415,248 of record NC_086445.1, on the reverse strand, counting down.
ACTGCTTGGAGGCACAATGAGGACTAGGTTACTGTGTGGCAGGTCTCTGTTCCTGCCGGATTTGCCGGTCATGTGTTTGCGCCTCTCCGTGACAGAGTCTGCTACTCCCTACGTACGTTTCACAAAAGCTTGTTCACGAGTAGTGTGAACTGTGAGTCATCCCGTTCCGACTTATATCAGGGTATGCCGCCAATTACGGCTCTCCTGAGGTGGTCCAATTATCGGCGCGGGTTTTGTATACACTTTTGCGCAACCTTTAAGCTCCGGGACTGGTAGTTCTAGTTTTTCTTAAACATGAGATAATGGCCCCCATTTATCAACAAATTTCCTTGCTGGTGGTAAATGGGACCAATTGCTATTTAATAAGGCTAATAGCACTGCTAACTAGGAGCGCTATTAGCCTTTCTTATTCCCTATACTGCGGCCATATAAACTGTATTTTAGGACGAGCGCTATTTCTGAAATAGCGCTTGCTTACCTGAAATGGCTTCGTCTGCTCCGGGCAGACGTTATGGACACCGCTGCAGCGGTGTCTATCCTGCTCTCCGGCTCCCCCCTCCCGCAGCAATCCCGGCATGCATCACGCCTGTTGGTTCGCTATAGAGACAGGAAAACAAAAATGGCCGCCGCATCCAGAAATCACTACCGCATGTGCGGTAGGAGGCCGATCCGGGGACATAGTTCATTTGTCAGTGCTGATGTAAGGTAAACATCAGAGCTGATGCAGCAAATACCGCTTGCCGTGGCATAGGCTCTTCTTAAATAGAAGAGCGCGATGCCACTATACCACGGCGAGTGAAAACAGTATTTACCACTTCACTTAGTGCTGCTTGATAAATGTGGGCCAATATTCTCACTGATCGCAGCAGTTAACAATTAGCTGCAGAGTTTTACTGCATGCCTGCAAACTGTCACTTATCTGTGTAAACAGTTTGCTGTAATAATTTACTGCATGCTGTAATCACCATACTGTACACTAGCTTTGCATTGTAGGCCTTAAATTGATGAGCTGAGAAACTGAAACAGGTTGAGATGGACTGGACTCTTGATTTATTTTGATTATCTTTGGTCCAACCCATGTTTTAAAGGACATTCATAAGATACTGGAAGAGATACAGTATATAATTGGATGGGGGAGGGAGGGGGGCTTTTGTTTTTAGGGTTCATTAAAAAAGAGAAAAAAATAATTATTTAAAATTGTGGAAAGTCCAGGGGAGTAAGTCTCCTGGGTAAGGCGTGCTTGGCTATCATGTATGGCATGTTAAAGTTCCATGTTGAGTATGGGTAGTGTGAAAATAGGATAAGTGTTGAAAGGAAATAATAGGTTATTTAGAATTATTTATCATCATTGCCTCCAGCTATTCTTGGAGACAAATCATATCAATGGTGTGAATTGTCCGCTGGGGGTGGAAGTGGTAGTGTGGAAAATTCCCTCATTTTGTCGCGTGTCCATTCCCCTGATTTTAATACAAAAGATGTAGCTGTTTATAATTTTCTAATGGAAGCTAAAACCCCAAGTTGATGTTGTACCATAATTTTACATGTCCCTGTTCGGGACAATGATGTCAGGAGGCATGGCTAATAACTTAATAACTGAGTGAAAATCCCCTTGTGAGTCATATGTCCTGATATGTGATGGTTGATTGGTATTATCCAATGATGATGGGAGTGTGTCCTTTTAACATAGAATTGTAGATTGTGCTTGGTGACTATAAATAGTACATTATTATAGGGCAGTGTATTATGACTCTCTAATCAGTGTTGTAACATGAAATGCAGTGAAGTAGGGTCTAGGTGACACTACTGATGACAGTATAGTGAACTTTTTGAACTTACAGTTTATATTAAATGAGGGTTTCATTAGTACTAGTCTCTATAATACATACAGATGATAGTAGATGAAAATCGCTGAAAGGAATGATCTTACTTCCTTTTAAATGGTGGAAGTTTTTCTCTTGTGGACTTGGACACTTTTGCGGCAAGTAGTTCTAGATATTCATTAAAAGACTCAGTTTACATCAATGTTGAAAGAAAAAATATAAAACATACAGTATCATGGTGTAGTATGTCAATACTCAGTCCAAAATGTTTTATATTTTTATAGATTGAAAGATACTTTTATGTGTACATCTAACCTCTCCACATTGTGAGTTTGGGTATGCCTTTGCTGTTCTAAAGAATCATTTATAAGCATAATCCACAGCCACTGTTTGAATACGGTACTCAGATCACTGACCCTATTGCATGAGACAATGAGGGGTCATCTATCAACATACCAGCCTTCTATTTATTTTTTTGGACTGAGTATTGACAAACTACACCATGATTTGTTTTATCTCTTTTTTGTAAACTGAGTCATAATGAATATCTATAACTACTTGGAGCAGAAGTGACCAAGTCCTCACGTGAAAAACTTAAACCATTGAAAACTAAGTGGTCTATTTACTAAGCCTTGAATGGAGATAAAGTGGCCGGAGATAAAGTACCAGCCAATCAGCTCCTAACTGCCAAGTCACTGGCTGGGTTTGAAAAATGAAAGTTAGGAGCTGGTTGGCTGGTACTTTTTCTCCATCCAAAGCTTAGTAAATAGACCCCTGAATCCGAGCATTCTTTTTAGCACTTTTACTTTTTCTGTACCTACCTGTGTATGTATTGAATGTTTTATGAAGTACAGTGAAGCTTCTATAGTGGGTATTGAAGTTTTAGGTGCTGATAGTGCCTTAAGTGTGATATTCTCTGTTTCTTGAATAGTCTCTACAATAAACCAAGAGATAGAATCACTTTCTTAAATGTGGGTAGTTTCCATACAAAACCACTGAAATATGGCTTCCCATACTAACAAGTTATCCAAACTTAAAGAATTTGTAGTGATTCATGGATGGCTGAGATCCATATTGATTAGGTGATTAAAAAATCATTCTTCAGGGGGCTATGAAATTGGTTTCCTACAGAAAGCAAAGGCTTGGGTGATGATAATAACTAGGGAACCATAATTAAAATAGATGTTTAAAAATGTCGGTTAAAGCACATAGAAAAAAACTATAGATACTATAATAGGGAGCGCAAACATATGATATCTTAAAAACAATTTATTAATAAAACAGCATATATTTGACCATAGAATGACTGCTGCAGAGCCAATTAGTAATTAGACAGGAGCAATTTGATTATACCAAACAATGTTGGATAGACACATGTAAAAATGGTCCCCTATTAATTATGATACAGGGAATCCAATATATCAAATGATAAGATGGTGTATATTTATCGTTCCTTAATATCCCAACAAAAATTTCGTCAGCTGTGTCCCTGTTGTTGCAAGTAATTAGCAGCGATGTTCAAATTTTTTTTTTTTTTTTTTATTTGGGATGGTGATTTATTATCCACTTCTTCCTTTGTATCACATCTTAATTCTAATAATTATGGTTTACGGTTCACCAGCACTGCGCACACCTCACATATTAGTTTTTTGGATATCGATATTAGTATTAAGGATAATATATTAGTTACGTCAACATATCACAAAGAGGTGGACACCAACAATTTTCTTAACTACCATAGCTGCCATTTTCGTCCGTGGGTAAATAATATACCGAAAAGTCAATTTTTAAGAGTACTCCGTAATTGTTCCCAATCAGAGCAGTTCGAAGCACAAGCTGCGGAACTTACCACTGCCTTTAGAGACCAGGGATATCCAATGACATTGATCGAGAAAGCTTTAAATGATACACTCTCTAGAGAAAGAGGATCACTATTGGTACCCAAACCAGTGATTAAACAATCATGTATTGACACACAACAACCTAGATTTATCTCTAAGTATAATATGTGTTCAGGAGAACTACGCAACATAATTAATAAAAATTACCCTATTTTAAAAACAGATAGGTTACTCTCGACATTTCTGGACGACAAACCGTGTGTTACATATAAAAAAGCGTCAAATCTACAAACTCTTTTAGCTCCAAGTCATTTTAAACCATCTCATACTGATATAATAGATACCAAGCAGAAAAAAACTTGGTTACATAAGTGTGGAGAACAAAAAACAAATGGATGCTATAAATGCAGGAGAAGTAGGTGTATTACTTGTCAATTTATGTTGGATAAAGTAAAATTAATTTATTCATATACTTATGGGACTCAGTTTAAAGTAGTAGGTAGCATTAATTGTCAAACCAATTATGTTATTTATGTGATTAACTGTGCTTGTGGGATCCAATATGTGGGTCGAACCACACGAGCACTACGGTTGCGGTTCTTAGAACACAAGAATAATATACTGAGGGGTACTAGCCAACATAGTTTAGTCAGACATGTAATTACTAAGCATAAAGGTAACATTGAGAACATTAAAATACAGGGTGTAGAACATATTGAGGCCACCATCAGAGGAGGCGATAGATATAATCTCCTTTGCAAACGAGAAGCTTTTTGGATATTCTCTTTGGGCACTCTATTTCCAAATGGTCTTAATGACTGTATTGAAATGAACAATGTCTAATGTCTGTCTATATCGAGTTCCCACTTCATTTATATTGGTTAGATTAAGTGACCCTATTTTTGGAAATAAATATGGAGGTGCACTACATCACTTAGTGATATAACCCTTTGAGGTCTTTTCTATGTATATGTCCTCTTGTTATAGGGATCTCTAACGATACACCTTGGAACACTGATTTAAGAATTATCATACTTTTGTGACACTGTCCAGCCCTCTCATCCCCCTCGGGCGATGGGAATTTTGGTTAATGCCGATAATTTATTGATTACTCTAAGGAATTAGTAAATTGTATATAGATATACACATGATGACCAATATATTCTTGTTTAATAAAGGTTAATTGAATAGAAATAAAAATAAAAATGAACAGATTAAAATTATCAGTCTGAGACTAGTGAGGTTTGAACCCAGGATGTTGCAGTTGGTAAACCTGACGATTAGTGTTGTGTGCCACTGACAACTCTGTAATACGTTGGTCTGAAAAACATATATGTATTTTAGTATAGAGCTGATCATTAAAGAGTTTCCCTTTTCTCTTTTTCTTTTTAAACAAATATATTTTCCGCGATGCCATTAATTGATTATGAGCAATTTATTGCCTTTTATATGTAAGAAAAATGTTATATTGTTATGTATAATATATATTCAATCAAGCGAATGTATGTATAAATAGTCATGACAATATACCTGTTAGAGACCATACTGATTGAACAGCATGATACCTACACCTGTTATAGATCAGGTGTTTAATTATACTGAACATTGATTGGCTGATGTTCTGTTATATACCACATTGAACTGATCACCAGTTATACCTTCTGAGGAAACCGGCATGATTTAAGCCGGAGAAACGCGTCAAGGATTCTGACCACGATACTGCTGAGCCGCAAGATCAATATTGATCCCAGGACGTCTATATTCAGCAGCACGAGTGATTACTCCGTGTCCCTAAGGTTTGCCTCATTTCTATACTCCAACTTGGCTGTCTATCCAGCTCCAGTGCCGGGCGCTCCTCGTTTCTTAGGACCCGGCACCAACGTTAACATCCACTGCCGCACTGCCGCTACATCCTTGTGCCATAGGATACGGCTTTTTCCCACTGCACTCTGCTCCAGTGCCGGGCGGTCCTCGTTCCATAGGACCCGGCACCAACGTTAACATCCACTGCCGCATAGCCGCTACATCCTTATGCCATAGGATACGGCTTTTTCACACTGCATTCTGGTGAGAAACTTATATCATCTCATATACGGCTTAGTGATGTCAAAATTACGTTGCTAAGGAACTGTTAATCAATCACAGTTGCAAACCTTCTGTGTGTGTGCTATCACATCAAAATCATATTAATGAGGCAATTTTGAACATCGCTGCTAATTACTTGCAACAACAGGGACACAGCTGACGAAATTTTTGTTGGGATATTAAGGAACGATAAATATACACCATCTTATCATTTGATATATTGGATTCCCTGTATCATAATTAATATGGGACCATTTTTACATGTGTCTATCCAACATTGTTTGGTATAATCAAATTGCTCCTGTCTAATTACTAATTGGCTCTGCAGCAGTCATTCTATGGTCAAATATATGCTGTTTTATTAATAAATTGTTTTTAAGATACAGGTTGAGTCTCCCTTATCCAAAATGCTTGGGACCAGAGGTACTTTGGATATGGGATTTTTCCGTATTTTGGAATAATTGCATACCATAGTGAGATATCATGGTGATGGGACCTAAATCTAAGCACAGAATGCATTTATGTTACATATACACCTTATACACACAGCCTGAAGGTCATTTTAGCCAATATTTTTTATAACTTTGTGCATTAAACAAAGTGTGTCTACATTCACACAATTCATTTATGTTTCATATACACCTTATACACACAGCCTGAAGGTCATTTAATACAATATTTTTAATAACTTTGTGTATTAAACAAAGTTTGTGTACATTGAGACATCAAAAAACAAAGGTTTCACTATCTCACTCTCACTCAAAAAAGTCCGTATTTCGGAATATTCCGTATTTCGGAATATATGGATATGGGATACTCAACCTGTATCATATGTTTGCGCTCCCTATTATAGTATCTATAGTTTTTTTCTAGTGTTTATCAGGTACAACAGAATACCTTGTGAGAGCTGCAATTATCTAATACTGTTAAAGTGGTTTTTAATTATTTCTATAAGCGCCTGTATTTAATTCCTGATAGGAATTATCTTTTTTTCTTTCCCTTACGTGGTTAAAGCACATGCCATGGGTTAATCATTTCAATGTGGTCAGTGACAATTTTAGAATAGCCACCAAACATCTGCGGCCCATGTTAAAATCTCATAGTGACCTTAATTTGTGCACGGCTGAGATTATAAACTGCTACCCCCATTGGAAGAACATCAGGGATTGGGTTGTCAAAACTGGCATTACAAATCTTACTAAGATAGAATTTTCTTCATTTTAAGAATGGCTGTTATAAAGTGTCTCAACTGCACAATATTTAAGCACATGACTGCTGTTACTAGTTTTTGACATCCGTCTAGTGGTAAACTTTATTCTATTAGAGACAGAATAAGTTGTTTCATCAAATTTGTTGTCCATATGATAACCTGTCCCTGTGGTACGAGCATTTAAATTATGGATGGCTCTGCAACATTAATTTATTAGGTCCAACTTGTGGTGCGCCATTTCCAACATACAGGTCATGACATGTCTACCATATACCTCTATTCAGTGGTCGAAATGGAAATTTGGAAGTGGGGGTATGGAAAAGTCAAGGGTGCAGTTATGCTCCAGAAAAGGAGGCGTGGTCGCTCCAGAAAAGGGGCGTGGTCAACCAAAAGGGGGTGTGTCCAGTGTAGTAGAACCCCTTATACTATCTAGTACTGGTGCCCCTTTCACCTTATAGCACACGGTACGAGCCGAAATTCACATTATAGCACACGGTATAATGTGAGTCGAAATTCACATTATAGCACACGGTACGAGCAGAAATTCACATTATACCACAATGAATAAGCCGAAATTCACATTATAGCACACGGTACGAGCAGAAATTCACATTATAGCACAATGAATAAGCCGAAATTCACATTATAGCACACTGAATGAGCCGCACACTATCCCCACCCTGACAATCTCTTCTATAAATTCGCCTCTGCTCACCAGTTGCCAGGTTGCCAGAGTATCACCCTACGGGAGCTGGGCAGATGCGCTGTGGAGTGGGAGCTGTGTTGTCATCTGGAGAAAGCCAGAGCTGGGCAGCGGAGCTGTTGGGGCGGGAGTCGGAGCCCTGGCGTAATCATACCGCATGCCAGGGAGCCGAACATTACAGCTGCACTTGTCAGAGGATCACAGGCCAGGGACAGGAGCTGGGCACTGTGCTATATCAAATATTCCGCGGACCAGAAGCCAATCAGGAGTGGGTGCTTCTGATTGGCTGCCGGTCCACGGCAGATTTGAATAGTAGCGCCACTGTCAGCTTGATGCGGCGGCGGCCTGACGGGGAACAGTGCTCGAATAAGTGCCGGTATACCATACCATTGTATACCGGCCCACTTTGAGCACTGCCTCTATTCATTAGAGGAGGTGATAGATTTCTTAAAATGCTCAAATTGGATGCATTTTGGATCTATACTTTAGGCACCATGGCCCATCATGGGTTAAACGAGACAATGGTGCTCCATTGTTTAGTATAATCATTTTATGCACTGCTGCGTTATGTTTATCTGTTTCGATATTTGAAAGCAATTAGTGTCTATATAGTGTGAGCTGCCAGGACTGGACTTATGCAGTCCAGTGTACGTCTCTTTAAATTCTGCATTGTTTATTTTGCAGTTGTATTTGCTGTATATATATGTATATATATTGCCCCGTGATAATTTTAGGTATTTCTAGATTGTTTGCAACTTCTGATGTTGTTTGTAGCAAGTCAAGTATATAATTATATATTATTATCATAATACGATTAATATTATTTCACTGCTTTAATGCTGATAACTTTTATACATACTATGTATTTATGATCCACTTACCCATCCTTATTTTGTCTTATGGATACACATTTGGATTTGTATGTTTTGTATAGTGTTGGCATAGTAATGGTCTCCCGGAGATAAAGTCATTGGAGGTTTCCTGTTTTCAGGGTCAAATGCTGGCAGGGAGCACGGTGTGGTGGAGGTTTATAAGGTGAGTCATTTTGTATTGTCTTGTTATGCCCTGAAGACGATGTGAATAAAGTGTTGAATTGTTGGTGAAATACAGTACCTACCCATCCGGCTTATCATTATCTGAATGGCACCGTCTGCTATATATATATATATATATATATATATATATGAGTATATATATATATATATATATATATGAGTATATATATATATATATATATATTAAGACACTTGATATCAGATAAGCTGTTTTAAAACTTTTTTTTGGTACAGGCAACTACTACTTTGTGTAATGTCAAATAAATGTTTTTAAAAATTGTATTACACTATGGTTCTTTTTGCTTCTCACCCCTTGCATTGAGCGAGTTGAGGCCGTAGAAACCTGAGTGACCATTGCATCCAGAAGCTTACTGTCAAAAGCGGGGAGAATTTGGATTTCTAAAAAGCTGCTTAAAGGTGGTTATAAGACCACTCAATATGGTACACCTCCTACTTTAGGGTGTTCTTATATGGTGGAGGTTGATTATACTGTCTGCATTGCACTAGGAGGCGCCTCTCTCATTTTTGTTTTTTATATATATATATTATTCTACGCATCAAGTATACAGGTGGCTCACTGGGAACTCTGGCAATACGAGACGAGGAAGATCCTTTAGAGGGTCAAGATCCAGGTCCCAGTTTGCCATTGATTCCTCGAAGTCCAATTCAGCAGCAGAGTCTAAGGCTTCTCGCTTCCTCGCTTCCACCCAGTGGATTTTTAGGGCATGGACCCAGAGCCAGAGCCGTCTTAATAGCAGTGTAGGCCCCTGGGCACAGCAATGCACTGGGGCACCTACCCATCCTCCAGCAGTAGGGGTGGGGGTGCTATCAGCGGCAGCTTTGATGTCCCACCATCAGTAGGGGGTGTTCTATCTTTCGCTCAGCATGTAGGACCTGGAGAAATAATTTCTGCTAATTACTCCGTTACTGCTTAGATGGGGCAGGAAGGAGAACACTAAACTGTAGAAGGGGACATTGGGCTGAATGAAGGGGCCCTGGTTCATGACTTTCAGGTTGGTAGGGAATGTTTAATACGTAGGGGAGGGGTCGATAGTGGAGTGGGCTTAATATTCATAATTTTCTGGTGGGAGGACAGCTTGCTAGACTGCAGATATCTCCAGTTCCTGTAAATAGATTTCTTAACTTTAATGGGATGCAAAAACCTAGAGAGTCCCAACTTTCAGGAGGAAATGGGGACTTGGGGATCAGAGTTCAGGAGCCAGAGCAATCCACCAACAAAAATATAAAGCTGCATACCAGGCGTGTGGAGCTGGAGCAGGGGCAAGCTGCTTGAAGGCTGATATCTCTGGTCCTGGGCATAGTAGAGACAAGCTGCCAGTGTTCACCAAAAGGAGAGAGTACCACCTTTCTGAGTATACCCTCAGAAAAACTCTAAGTCAGACATAACCCGAGATATCTGGCTGGGAAGGACAATTAACAGGCTTGGATGGGGACCACTGTTTTGAAGTTGGATATCTCCGGTTCCCCAGGGCCGGTTTTCAAAAATCTGGTACCCCTGGAAAGAGGACCCTAAGCTATCATCCTAGGGCCCTTTTACTCCTGGGGCCCTTGGGCAAGAGCCCATTGAGCCCATACGAAAAGACGGCCCTGCCCAGAGCTCCACTGAGTGGAAGTTCTGGAGAACGCGTAGACCCCACCCGAGGAGGGGTGGGTACAAGGAGAAGATGCAGGAAAAAGACCTAAATAGAGTGAACATTCTTTATTGTCCCTGGGCTTGTCCTTTGTACCTACCTTCAGACATTAATCTAGCAGTAGATCACTATAAATTTGGTAGGAAACTTTGTCTGAAGAAATACTTTAGTGACAAACCCAATGCCAATTTGAATAATGATATGCATCTAACAACCCTTAGTAGACCTGACCTATTTGATCCACCCTTCCATAATGCCGGTGTACAGAACACGATTTTAAGACTAAAGGGACTAGAAGTTTTGGTAATTTGACACCTGATTAGAGATCTGCTCTCAAATCGTTATGTACTAACGATAAGATTGTCATCCAGCCCACTGATAAAGGCGGTGCCGTGGTACTCCAAAACTTTGTTGAGTATGATAATGAACTCAGATGTGGTACTAATCTGATGAATTTGATTAAGAAAAAGGTGGATGCCTTGATTGATAGATCTGTATCTCATGGTATACTCACTGACAAAATATCTGATTATCTTTGTCCCATGCTATATACACTACTGAAGGTCCACAAGACCCTGAATAATCCCCCTGGTAGGTCCATTATCTCCACCAGGGTGTCTCTGCTACAACACCTATCATTGATTGTGGACAGCTTTTTACAAGAGCTTATTCCATACATACCAAGTTACCTCAAGGATACAGGTGATTTTCTTGATAAAGTATTGAAAAAAGGGAACATCAAGGAGGGGATGCTTTTAGCAACATTTGATGTTTCCTCACTCTATACCATAATCCCACATACAGCAGGGATTGATGCGGTGAGGCGACTGATGATATCAGTTGGTACATAACCTATACCCATTGAGTGAATTCTTAAATATCTTGAAATGATTTTGGTGAATACCCACTTTATGTATCAGGGTGAGAACTTCATTCAGTGCTCAGGAATGGCCATGGGGTAAAATGTGGCTCCGGTATATGCCAGCATTTTCATGCATGAATATAAATCTAATTATATTGTACCTATGTTTGGCGCTAATATATTATACTATAAACGGTTTATAGATGATATATTTATGCTGTGGGATGGCACCAAGGTTGCTTTTAAACATATGGTCGATCCTCTGAATGGTCTGGAGTCCACTGTACGATTCACAGGTCAGTCAAGTCATGAATCCATTAATTTTTTACATGTGACAATCTTTTGTGATGATAACAAAATAGGGGCCACCCTTTTTAGGAAGGACACTGATCGTAATACGATACTTCATGCAGGGAGTTGCCATCCACCCGCTTTGAAGACTAGCCTGGAGATTGGTTGGGTTTATAAGGAGCCAGACCTACACAGCTGGCTTTGCTGCTGGATTACTCAGAGGATTGTATCTCTGTTGGATTGAGACGCTATGTTGTGCCTACTGATGAAGGACCTATATGACTGAAAACATTTGAGAGAAGCTGAGTATACCATATTGAATGTATTATGCAATAAGTAATTGACTTTTGGAAGTCTGGAGAGTGCCCCTTTGCAACAATATATATATATATATATATATATACAGTGCATCTAGAAAGTACTCTCAGCACTTCACTTTTTACACATTTTGTTATGTTACAGCCTTATTCCAAAATGGATTAATTATTTTTTTCTCTCAAAATTCTACACACAATACCCCATAGTGACAATGTGAACAAAAGTTTTTTTGAGATTTTGGCATACTTAATAAAAAAATGTAATCACATATACATAAATATACACAGCCTTTGCCATGAAGCACAAAATTGAGATCAGGTGCATCCTGCTTCCACTGATCAGCCTTCAGATGTTCCTATGGCTTATTTGGAGTCCACCTGTGGTAAATTCATTTGATTGGACATGATTTGGAAAGGCACCCAACTGTCTATATAAGGTCCCACACTTGACAGTGCATGTCTGAGCACAAACCAAACATGAAGTCAAAGGAATTGTCTGTAGACCTCCAAGACAGGTTTGTCTCGAGTCTTGAGGCACAAATCTGGGAAAGGGTACAGAAAAATATCTGCAGCTTTGAAGGTCCCAAATAGAACAGTGGCCTCGATCATTTGTAAATGGAAGAAGTTCGGAACCACCAGGACATTTCCTAGAGCTGTCCGGCCATCTAAACTGAGCGATCTGGGGAGAAGGGCCCTATTCAGGGAGGTGACCAAGAACCTGATGTTCACTCCGTCAGAGCTACAGCATTCCTCTGTGGAGAGAGGAGAACTTTCTAGAAGGACATCCATCTCTGCAGCAATCCACCAATCAGACCTGTATGGTAGAGTGGCCACACAGAAGCCACTCCTTAGTATAAAGCACATGGCAGCCCGCATGGAGTTTTACAAAAAGCATCTGAAGGACTCTCAGACCATGAGAAACAAAATTCTCTGTCATGATGAGACAGAGATTGACCTCTTTGGCGTGAATGCCAGGCATTATGTTTAGAGGAAACCAGGCTCTACTCATCAGAAGGCCAATACCATCCATACAGTGAAGCATGGAGGTGGCAGCATCATGCTGTGGGGATGTTTATCAGCGGCAGGAACTGGGAGACTAGTCAGGATAGAGGGAGAGATGAATGCAGCAATGTGCAAAGACATCCTGGATTAAAACCTGCTCCAGAGCGCTCTTGACCTCAGACTGGGGCGACGGTTCATCTTTCAGCAGGACAATGACCCTAAGCACACAGCCAAGATATCAAAGGAGTGGCTTCAGGACAACTCTGTGAATATCCTTGAATGTCCCAGCCAGAGCCCAGACTTGAATCCGATTGAACATCTCTGGAGAGATCTGAAACACAGTACACAGACACTTCCCATCCAACCCGATGGAGCTTGAGAGGTGCTGCAAAGAGGAATTGGCAAATGGATTTTGCTTCTGCATTTAACTTTATTATGGGCCTCCCTGGGGGACATTCACGATTTTTATGCACCTTTGGAAGGTGATAAAAAATTGGTACTGTTGGATGTTTTACAAACAGATAATCATATTCCGTTTGGCAGATTACATTTTTTTTCCTAGCATCAAAGAGTAACATATAAAGTTCTTCCTGAAAATGTGCAGTGGGATCTGAACTTAATTTAAGGTAGGTTGATTCGTCATCCAGAATTCTACCCGCCTCAGCTAGGTATGAATCTCTTTCCTGGATGACTACACCTCCTCCCTTATCTGCACTGCAGATGTAACTGACCTACAGGAGAAACTAGACGCAGTTGAGGATGAAATTATCTATAGAAAACAAAAAAAATTCTCTAGGGATAAAAATGATTATGTAAACAATAAAATATTTAGTTGGTCTAATACAGATTCCAAATTCGTCAATCAATTTTCAAAACGAGGTAATGAAGAGCCTGAACGTAGGAGCAGACGTGATCAATATAGACATGCTCCTATATATACAGAGAATTATAAAAGGGATAATTGGCAAAATAGAAGGAGACGGTCCTCTAATTATTCTCCCCATTATGGAAGAAAAAGAGATGGAACTACCTCTTACCAAAACCATTGGAGAGATAGATATCCGTCTTATAGGAAAAGACATGATGTTGGGAGATCTCAGTCCCCAAATGTCTTTCGACAACGTTTTTTAGACGAGGGTCCACGGAAAGATCTACAACAGGGACGAAAAAGAGGTCTTTTTATAGGAGAGGAAAGAGAGGGGGGAGAAAACTCACCAAACAACAAGAGAAGAAGGCCACTTTTTCATCTTGTGGAGAATCAGAGGTTGGACTCTTCAACCTCTCCAAGAGACAATTATCGAGTGCTCAAACAACGGTTTTAGGTAAAGGCCTAAAATTCGCTCCAGACGCACATGTCAATAAATTTGATCTTTATATTGACTTGAATAAATATATAAGAAATCTAACAGTGCAAAGGCATTTTTTTAAAAATCCAACCCCTGCTATGTCTAGAATTACTGAACAGAAACCTGTAGTGGCCCTTCCATCTAAATTCTACCCAGTTGAATCAAGGGGTAGCCATTTGGAAATCTTTTTTGATTCAGTTAAGGATGAATTTAGAAAATTAAAGGTAAAACCAGACAAGTTTACTTCTAATTTGAAACCTCAAGAAAAGAAAGCACTCTCCCTTCTAAAGAAAGATGATAACTTAGTTATCCGCAGTGCAGATAAGGGAGGAGGTGTAGTCATCCAGGAAAGAGATTCATACCTAGCTGAGGCGGGTAGAATTCTGGATGACATGACGAATCAACCTACCTTAAATTAAGTTCAGATCCCACTGCACATTTTCAGGAAGAACTTTATATGTTACTCTTTGATGCTAGGAAAAAAAATGTAATCTGCCAAACGGAATATGATTATCTGTTTGTAAAACATCCAACAGTACCAATTTTTTATCACCTTCCAAAGGTGCATAAAAATCGTGAATGTCCCCCAGGGAGGCCCATAATTTCGGGGATCAACTCTTTGACCTCAAATTTGTCACACTATATAGACCTCAAACTACAACACTATGTAAAAAGGTTGCCATCTTTTTTGAAAGACTCTACTAGTTTACTACAGGAATTGGCAAACTATATATGGAGAGAAGGGGACACTTGGCTTACAATCGATGTCCAATCCCTCTATTCGTCAATTCCGCACGATAAGGGGGTCCTTGCAGTCAAGAAAACCTTGGAAATTGATTTGGAAAAAACTGTGGGAGAAACTGAGTTTATCCTACACAGTATTGAATATATTCTGCGACACAATTATTTCCAGTTTGGAGATGCCCACTACCTCCAACAGCAGGGGACTGCAATGGGGACAAAATTTGCCCCATCGTATGCGAACCTGCTGATGGGGGAGTGGGAGAACACTTTTGTCTATGGTTCCCCTTTCTTTACAGAAAATATTAGATTCTATAGGCGCTATATTGACGATTTGATTTTTGTATGGAATGGTGACTCACAAAGTATAGCCTCTTTTATAGAAGCTATCCATCAAAACCAATTCAATCTGAAATTTACTCACAGAACAGACACGATTACAATTGATTACTTAGACATTAAATTGGAAAGTACAGTAAATGAAAATATTAAGACCTCAACCTTTTTCAAAGATGTGGACACTAATAGTTTTATACCATCTACAAGTTGTCACCATCGAAATTGGATTGAGAATGTCCCCTATGCACAATTCCTGAGGCTTCGGAAAAATTGTAGTAATGTCAACGACTTTCTGGTTCAAACGGAGATTCTAAAAGAACGCTTCCTGTCAAGAGGTTACAATGCTTTAAAAATAGAGGAGGCGATTGATAGAGCATTGAAACAAGATAGACCGAGTCTCCTATCGAATAATACTAGAAAGAAAGTAGAAAAACACTTTCAATGTCGACCATTCATTACTCAATATAACAAAGAAAATTGGATGGTGAAAAAAACATTGGAGAAACATTGGAATATCCTGTTAAAGGATCCAGTGTTGGGACCCTCTCTCCCTCCAAAACCTCTAGTTATTTTCAGAAGGGCAAAGAATTTGAAAAGCATTCTGGCCCCAAGCAAACTTAAATCTACTAAAGTATCCACATCTGGACCAGATACATTTCTTTCAATGAAGAAAAAGGGAGGTTGTTTTCCATGTGGACATTGCATTTGCTGCAAACACATGGAAAAGAAACCGTTTGTGTGGCTATTGGATAATGGCTTGGAATACAAACTGAAAGAGTTGGTTAACTGTAACTCACAGTATGTCATTTATAGAATTACTTGTCCATGCAATTTGTCCTACATTGGCAAGACGAAGCGGTTAGTAAAACTTAGAATCCAAGAACATATGCGTAGCATTAAAAATAAGGTAACAAGTCATAACCTGCCGAGGCATTTCTTGGAATGTCATAATTCGAACTTAAAAGGATTTTCATTTACAATCCTTGAGTGCGTACGGCTAGGAGATAGAGGAGGAGATAGGGACCTTCTTCTATCAAAAAGGGAAACGTATTGGATCTATCATTTAAACACGTTGGTACCAGGGGGACTTAATGAGAACATTGATATAGTATCTTTCCTATGAGATCTATAGTTTCCCATCATTTTATAGATTCTTCTTTCTAACTAAGATCCAGATTATATTCCCTCCCTTTTGTTTCTCCCTCTCATTCATTTTTTTTTTTTTTTTCCCTTCAAATTTTACATGGGGCTATTTTGAAAACTATGTATGTAAAATAACACTATGATGTGAAAATAAATGCAATATAAAGAAAAGAAAAGAAAAAAAAAAAATTTATTACGGAGTATACGATCACTGTGTCTTTAAAAGCATGTTAGAATATGTGGATAAATGTACCAGCCTTGGACTCTGCATTTGAATACTTATTTTATGTGTATATGTATATATACATATGGTACAATTTGTTACAAAAAAGAATAGTTTATCTAGTGCTCCACCTAGATTAGTGGTAAAATATATTTTGAACACGAACAATTTGGTAACTGCTACCTTTTAGGATCATTACTGAATGCAGAGAGGTTCAATTACAGTTTTCTGCCTTGTATAAAATCCTTGCTTGGATGTGACTAAGTGAAAAACTGCTTTATTTGCTATTTTTCAACGCAATTGGTTTAAACACAATTGCTCTCAGAAATCACCAAACATAATTTGGCTCAGTAGAATGAATTACATCTAACTATCTGCTGAATCGATATCCCATGTGGTGGGATCTAGTACGTTATCGCTTTTAAGTGTTTTTATTCATCATCGAAGATACGCTAAGTTGCTTATCCATATTGTGATCCTTTGATTATAAATACAACCCCTGATGAAGTCCGTAGGACGAAACGCGTTGGATTAAAGACAGCGGTTTTTGTCATGTCTTCAAGGAAGATCAATCATCATGTTGATATGTGACTGAAATGTACTGTTATCAGCACTAATAATTGTACAAAACTTTGTTGATGGTCACTGTAGGTTTATTGTTATACAGCATATTTTACTGCATGTCATTTTATTAAATAAATGAATTTATCTTTTATGAATTTTCATTATAAGTGAGAACTTTAGATATACCAAAGGGAATCACCAGCTCCCTGGGGAAACTTTACCATTCCTATAGATATATATATATATATATAGATAGATTACAGTCCTCCTGTATGTGCTGTTCAGAAACTCTTGCTGGGAATCATATTCAAATTAGCTGAAAACCAGAAGGCACACTCAACACTTATGGTGATTGCTTTTATGTAGCAGTTAGTAATCCTCCTATTTGTTTGGACCTTTAAACAAGGAGTGACATATCAATGAAAAGGTACTTTCTGCAGTTGTAATAATTGCCCAACCTCTTGAAGGGTTAATGGTCCCGTTCCCCGCTGACAGGACACTGAGCTCCTGAGGGAACTATCTGCAAGCCCCACCACGGCAAGCGTACATTCCCGCAGCACACCGCCACCCCTAACAGAGCCAGAAGAATGAAGAGTGGTGAGTACTGAGCTGTTGTCCTGGCTAGCGAGGCAACGGCCATTATGGCGGCACGAGGGTACGGAGATGCACAGCTTCTCAACGGGGCAGAATGCGTCTCAGGACACAGTACACAACTGCGTCTCTGTACACTGTACACAGTACCGAGACTGGCAAACACAGCCTTAAAACCGTTCTGTTCCATTTTAAGCACAAACATTACCTCAGCCAGTATTAAAAAAAAGCGAGAAGACTGCGTGCCATTGAAGGGGCGGGGCTTCACTATGAGAGGATTCAGCAGCTCACCAGTGCCCCAGTGTGACTCCAAATTACCTCAGCGGTACCAGGGAGTCATAGCAGGGGGGGAGCGATTATTAGTGTACTAAGTCCCCTATCAGGGTATTTGGTCTGCGACCCAGCTAAGCTTGGCATTATCAGTGAGGGCGCGGTGGGGGCTGGCTCCAACAACTCTGTGTCTCCCTGAAGGGCTCTTTTTTGGTTAATTGTGCTTAACCTTTTCCTGTGTGTGTGTGCTGTCACATTTACATTATGTCAGGCAAAGGGTGTGTTTCCCGTACAGCGGAGTGTATTTCCTCTTCAAGGGGCTCACTACTGGGTACTCAGGGAAGTGCACCTTCCCAGAATAGAGTGGCTGAACCGGAGTGGGTTAATTCTCTTAAAGAAATGATCCCCACTCTTTCTACAAAATTGTCCCACAATGAGAAAAAGTTGCAATACTTAAAACAGACTGTGGATGAGTTTATGAACAGAGACTCAGTCCCCAAAACAGCATCTCAATCCCCTCCCATTTGTCCGCAAAAGCGATCTGTGGCCCATATCCTGCAGTCTGACTCTGACAATTCAGACATGGAGGAGGGGGAGGTGGACTCAGAGGTGTGTGTGTGTGTGGGGGGGGGGGATGCAGCTCTGTCACAGGGAATAGAGGATCTTAAAGAGGCTATCAGAGATGTTCTGCATATTCCTGATAAGGTGTCAGAGGAGTGTGAGGAATCTTATTTTAATGTAAAAAAGAAGTCACTTTTCCTGTGTCAAAGGAATTGAATACCCTGTTTGAAGAACCATGGGTTGATCCTGATAAGAAATTTCAAATCCCTAAAAGGTTGCTCTCATCTTTTCCTTTAGAAAAAATGGGAAAATGTGCCCATAGTGGACGCATCAGTCTCTAGGCTGTCACGGAAGATTGTATTGCCTGTCCCTGGTGCAGCTTCCCTAAAAGACACGGCTGATCGGAAAATTGAGGCTACACTCAAATCATTGTACACAGCTGCTGGGGTGGCCCAAAGACCCACTACTGCATGTGCATGGATCACAAAAGCCATTGCTAAATGGTCAGGTAACCTAATTGAGGGGTTAGATTCCTTGCCTAGGGGGGGATGTTGTTTTATTCCTGCAGCATATACAACTGCAGGCACTCAGGAACAGAGCTCAGGCTCTGCTTCCTCAAAGCCTTCAGCATGACGGTGGCCCGCCATGCAGAAGGCTGTCAGATGGGAGCTACATACTGAAGTTCCAAGAGCTCCCACCTCACATATTCTTCAAATCAGGCTTACCAGTTTTACAAGAGGCAAGTATAAGTTTACAGCATGCCATCCGGAAACTGGTACAGTCTCAAGTCATTGTTCCAGTTCCACCTCATCTGCAAACAAGGGGTACTATACCAAGCAGTTTGTAGTACCGAATCCGGATGGTTCGGTGAGGCCGATTCTGAACCTCAAGTTGTTGAACCCATGCTTACGAATGTTCAAATTCAAGATGGAGTCTCTGAGAGCAGTAATCTCTGTCTGGAGGAAGGGGGAATTCCTAGTGTCTCTGGATATCAAGGATGCATACCTTCACATTCTGGCCGCCTCATCAGGCTTACCTATGGTTTGCACTGCAGGACTGTTACTACCAGTTTCAGGCACTGCCATTTGGTCTCTCTACGGCACTGAGGGTGTTCACCAAGGTGATGGCAGAGATGATGTTTCTACTCCGCAAACAGGGAGTGAACATAATTCCGTACCTGGACGATCTCCTGATAAAACCACTGTCCAGGGAAAGGTTGCTGGAAAGCATAGGTCTCTCAACCAAACTTCTCCAGGATCACGGGTGGATTCTGAACCTTCAGAAATCTCACCTGGAGCCAACACGGAGGCTTCCATTCCTGAAAATGATACTGGACACAGAGTCGCAGAAAGTGTTCCTTCCATTGGAAAAGGCATTGGTAATCCAGTCAATGGTTCGGGATCTCCTGAAGCCAACCTGGATATCGGTGCATCCACTCATTCGCCTTCTGGGGAAAATGGTGGCCGCTTACGAGGCTCTTCAATACGGAAGGTTTCACGCAAGAACCTTCCAGCTCGATCTGTTGGACAAATGGTCCGGATCGCATCTTCACATGCACCAGAGGATCCGTCTGTCACCAAAAGCCAGGATCTCCCTTCTGTGGTGGCTACAGACTTCTCACCTCATCGAGGGTCACAGGTTCAAAATTCAGAACTAGATTCTGTTAACCACAGATGCAAGCCTCAGAGGTTGGGGAGCAGTCACCTAGGGGGTGAGGTTTCAAGAAAGATGATCAAGTCAGGAAATCATCCTTTCAATCAACATTCTGGAACTCAGGGCCATATACAATGCCCTTCTGCAGGCCTCACATATTCTTCAAGATCGGCCATTCAGGTCCAGTCGGACAATGTAACGGCGGTGACATACATAAACCGACAAGGCGGAACGAAAAGTAGAGCAGTAATGTCGGAGGTGTCAAGAATTCTCCACTGGGTGGAAAAAAACGCTGTGGCATTGTCAGGGGTCTTCATTCTGGTAGTAGACAACTGGGAAGCAGACTTCCTCAGCAGACACGACCTGCACCCGGTGGAGTGGGGCCTTCACCAGTAAATTTTCAGGTGCTTGACACATCCATGGGGATATCCACAGATTGACATGATGGCCTCTCGTCTCAACAGGAAGCTCAGATGGTATTGTTCCAGGTTGGGAGATCCACAGGCAGTGGCGGTAGACGCCCTGACGAATCCATGGGTCTATCAGATGGTGTATGTGTTTCCTCCACTTCCTCTGATCCCAAAAATTCTAAAGCGAGTAAAAAGGGAAAAGGGTCAAGCAATACTCATTGCTCCAGACTGGCCAAGAAGGGCCTGGTA
The DNA here is from genome assembly GCF_028390025.1 of Pseudophryne corroboree. Taxonomy (NCBI): domain Eukaryota; kingdom Metazoa; phylum Chordata; class Amphibia; order Anura; family Myobatrachidae; genus Pseudophryne; species Pseudophryne corroboree. The sequence continues at coordinate 820,394,320 of NC_086445.1, read as the reverse complement.
TGCAGACCTTCTGGAGATGCTCCTCGAAGATCTGTGGCCTCTAACTCTTCATGAGGATCTTCTGCAACAGGGCCCGTTCATCTATCAGGACTTACCGCGGCTACGTTTGACAGTATGGAAGTTGAACGGCTGATTCTAGCCAGGAAAAGGATCTCTAACAAGGTTATCCTGACTATGATCTAAGCCAGGAAGGGGGTAATGTCTAAGCATTATCATCGTATTTGGAAGAAATACGTCTCTTGGTGTGAGAACAGAAACTATTCTGCGGTGGAATTTCATCTGGGACATTTCCTACTTTTTCTGCAGGCAGGTGTGGATGTGGGCCTACGTCTGGTCTCCATAAAAGTCCAGATTTTGGCCTTGTCCATTTTCTTTCCAAGACAATTGGCTTCTCTCCCTGAGGTCCAGACTTTCTTGAAAGGTGTTCTACACATCCAACCTCCCTTTGTGCCTCCCACGGCACCATAGAATCTCAATGTGGTGCTGCAGTTCCTCCAATCGGACTGGTTTGAACAGTTACAGGACGTGGACGTAAAATATCTTACGTGGAAGACCGTCATACTGTTGGCCTTGGCTTCAGCAAGACGTGTGTTGGAGCTAGGGGCTTTGTCTCACAAAAGTCCCTATTTAATTTTCCATGAGGACAGAGCTGAACTCAGAACTCGTCAGCAATTTATTCCTAAAGTGGTGTCTGCGTTTCACATCAACCAACCTATTGTGGTTCCGGTTGTTACCGACACCTCTGCTATTTCAAAATCTTTGTATGTTGTGAGGGCTTTGAAGGTGTATGTAAAGTGAACAGCTCGTCACAGAAAATCGGACTCGCTGTTTGTTCTTTATGATCCCAATAAAATTGTGTGTCCTGCCTCAAAGCAGACAATTGCACGCTGGATCAGGCTTACTATCCAGCATGCTTATTCCATGGCATTCCATGTCCAAAATCTGTACAGGCCCACTCTACTAGGTCAGTGGGTTCTTCCTGGGTGGCTGCCCGGGGTGTCTTAGCGTTACAGCTCTGCCGAGCAGATACTTGGTCTGGTTCGAACACGTTTGCTAAGTTCTACAAGTTAGATACTTTGGCCTCTTAGGACCTTCAGTTTGGTCAATCAGTTCTGCAGGAACCTCAGCACTCTCCCACCCAGTTTGGGAGCTTTGGTACATCCCCATGGTATTAAATGGAACCCCAGTATCCTCTAGGACGTAAGAGAAAATAGGATTTTAATTACCTACTGGTAAATCCTTTTCTCGTAGTCTGTAGAGGATACTGGGCGCCCGCGTGGTGCTTCTTTTTTCCTGCACTGTTACTTACAGTAGTTAAATAATGTTGGTTCAGCCATTGCTGTTCCTGTTTCAAGTTTGGTTAGCTTGACTTTCCACTTGTTGTGTGTGCTGGATCGGAATCTCACCACTATCCTTATCTATCCTTCTCTCAAAGTATGTCCGTCTCCTCGGGTACAGTTTCCTCGACTGAGACTGGTAGGAGGAGCCAGCCCACACTATGAAGTTCTTAAACTGCCAATTGCTTTTAGTGGACCCATCTATACCCCATGGTACTAAGTGGAACCCCAGTATCCACTATGGACTACAAGAAAAGGATTTACCGGTAGGTAATTAAAATCCTATTTTTGCAGCAGTTAACAGCTCTCCTGTTTATATTGAGGCACTTTAGCAGAAAATCATATGCCCATTAGAAAATATTCAGAGGATATATATTGCAGTAATGGCACTGGTTTTTATATAGCAGGAGAATAATTTATTAGTGATACAGATAGTCCCATAGAGCAGTTGGCTCTTATAGCTGTAACCCACTAATTCTGGGATGATGATCTTAAGTTTACTTGCAAACCTACTGAATAAATATTCAGTTATACTAAGTAGTTATAATTTCATACTCACTCTGAGTTTCATTTTCTAAGTTCCAATAGTGGCAAGATGATCTCAGCAAAATTTATTTTTCTAGCATGTAGTGTGGAGCTTGCAACACGTTTCCCCGCTTCTCTGTGAGTCTCAGCGCTTCCTCAGACAGAATATCTAACAAAAGTGTGGGTGGGAGGGACCAAGGACAATTCCATCTTGCACCACTGTTCATTTCTGCCACTGCTGTGTGACAATGTATCATAGATGTGTTATAACTCTCGTATTTTGTGCCGCTGCTCTGTTGCTTAACCAGCCAGCTTGTACCGGCCTTTGGTTTTAACTGGATGAAAACAATATTGTGACCGGTGAGGTAGTCAAAATTGACTGGATGTGAATGGAAATAAATGTTACTGAGGTTAATAATACCAGATGACAAAATACAACCAAACCAGCAAAAATGGTCTGGCGCACACCTGAACATAAAATATGGAGACTCCTTTTCCAATGACGCATACAAAAATATAATCTCTAAATTAGGTACTGATTACTCCCATGAAGCAGTTTTAGATATATTTAGTTGCTTCTTTTGCACAAGTGACAAAACTATGGGCCTAATTCAGATCTGATCGCTCGCTAGCTAGTTTTTGCTGTCCTGCGGTCAGATAGTTGCCGCCTAAAGGGGAGTGTATTTTAGCTGTGCAAGTATGTGATCGCATGTGCAGCTGCCCTGTACAAAAACAGTTCGTGTAGTTTCTGAGTAGGTCTGACCTTACTCATCCGCTGCGATCACTTCAGCCTGTTCGAGGACGGAATTGAGGTCAGACACCCGCCCTGCAAACGCTTGGACATGCCTGCATTTTTCTAGTGATGAGCGGGTTCGGTTTCTCGGAAACCGAACCCCCCCGAACTTCACCCTTTTTACACGGGTCCGAGCCATACTCAGATTCTCCCGTATGGCTCGGGTTACCCGAGCGCGCCCGAACGTCATCATCCCGCTGTCGGATTCTCGCGAGATTCGGATTCTATATAAGCAGCCGCGCGTCGCCGCCATTTTCACTCGTGCATTGGAAATGTTAGGGAGAGGACGTGGCTGGCGTCCTCTCCGTTATTGTTGAACTTGATTGTGCTGTGCACTATTGCTTAATTGTGGGGAGGGCTGGGGAGCAGCTGTATAATATAGGAGGAGGACAGTGCAGAGTTTTGCTGATCAGTGACCACCAGTTATCCGTTCTCTGCCTGAAAAAAACGCTCCATATCTGTGCTCACAGTGTGCTGCATATATCTGTGCTCACACTGCTTAATTGTGGGGACTGGGGAGCAGCTGTATTATATAGCAGGAGTACAGTGCAGAGTTTTGCTGACAGTGACCACCAGTATACGTTGTCTGCCTGAAAAACACTTCATATCTGTGCTCAGTGTGCTGCTTTACTGTGGGGACTGGGGACCACCAGTATAATATTATATAGGAGTACAGTGCAGAGTTTTGCTGACCAGTGACCACCAGTATATAATATATAGCATTACGGTACAGTAGGCCACTGCTGTACCTACCTCTGTGTTGTAATTAAGTATACTATCCATCTACATTCTATACCTGTGGTGCATTTTAGTTTTGCAGTTTGCTGACACAGTGACCACCAGTATACTATATATAGCAGTACGGAAGGCCACTGCTGTACCTACCTCTGTGTCGTCATTAAGTATACTATCCATCTACATTCTATACCTGTGGTGCATTTTAGTTTTGCAGTTTGCTGACACAGTGACCACCAGTATACTATATATAGCAGTACGGAAGGCCACTGCTGTACCTACCTCTGTGTCGTCATTAAGTATACTATCCATCTACATTCTATACCTGTGGTGCATTTTAGTTTTGCAGTTTGCTGACACAGTGACCACCAGTATACTATATATAGCAGTACGGAAGGCCACTGCTCTACCTACCTCTGTGTCGTCATTCATTAAGTATACTATCCATCTACATTCTATACCTGTGGTGCATTTTAGTTTTGCAGTTTGCTGACACAGTGACCACCAGTATACTACATATAGTAGTACGGAAGGCCACTGCTGTACCTACCTCTGTGTCGTCATTAAGTATACTATCCATCTACATTCTATACCTGTGGTGCATTTTAGTTTTGCAGTTTGCTGACACAGTGACCACCAGTATACTATATATAGCAGTACGGAAGGTCACTGCTCTACCTACCTCTGTGTCATCATTAAGTATACTATCCATCTACATTCTATACCTGTGGTGCATTTTAGTTTTGCAGTTTGCTGACACAGTGACCACCAGTATACTATATATAGCAGTACGGTACGGAAGGCCACTGCTGTACCTACCTCTGTGTCGTCATTCATTAAGTATACTATCCATCTACATTCTATACCTGTGGTGCATTTTAGTTTTGCAGTTTGCTGACACAGTGACCACCAGTATACTATAAATAATAGCAGTACGGAAGGCCACTGCTGTACCTACCTCTGTGTCGTCATTCATTAAGTGTACTATCCATCTACATTCTATACCTGTGGTGCATTTTAGTTTTGCAGTTTGCTGACACAGTGACCACCAGTATACTATATATAGCAGTACGGAAGGCCACTGCTGTACCTACCTCTGTGTCGTCATTAAGTATACTATCCATCTACATTCTATACCTGTGGTGCATTTTAGTTTTGCAGTTTGCTGACACAGTGACCACCAGTATACTATATATAGCAGTACCGAAGGCCACTGCTGTACCTACCTCTGTGTCGTCATTCATTAAGTATACTATCCATCTACATTCTATACCTGTGGTGCATTTTAGTTTTGCAGTTTGCTGACACAGTGACCACCAGTATACTATATATAATAGCAGTACGGAAGGCCACTGCTGTACCTACCTTTGTGTCGTCATTCATTAAGTATACTATCCATCTACATTCTATGCCTGTGGTGCATTTTAGTTTTGCAGTTTGCTGACACAGTGACCACCAATATACTATATATAGCAGTACGGAAGGCCACTGCTGTACCTACCTCTGTGTCGTCATTAAGTATACTATCCATCTACATTCTATACCTGTGGTGCATTTTAGTTTTGCAGTTTGCTGACACAGTGACCACCAGTATACTATATATAGCAGTACGGTACGGAAGGCCACTGCTGTACATACCTCTGTGTCGTCATTCATTAAGTATACTATCCATCTACATTCTATACCTGTGGTGCATTTTAGTTTTGCAGTTTGCTGACACAGTGACCACCAGTATACTATATATAATAGCAGTACGGAAGGCCACTGCTGTACCTACCTCTGTGTCGTCATTCATTAAGTGTACTATCCATCTACATTCTATACCTGTGGTGCATTTTAGTTTTGCAGTTTGCTGACACAGTGACCACCAGTATACTATATATAGCAGTACGGAAGGCCACTGCTGTACCTACCTCTGTGTCGTCATTAAGTATACTATCCATCTACATTCTATACCTGTGGTGCATTTTAGTTTTGCAGTTTGCTGACACAGTGACCACCAGTATACTATATATAGCAGTACGGAAGGCCACTGCTGTACCTACCTCTGTGTCGTCATTCATTAAGTATACTATCCATCTACATTCTATACCTGTGGTGCATTTTAGTTTTGCAGTTTGCTGACACAGTGACCACCAGTATACTATATATAGCAGTACGGAAGGCCACTGCTGTACCTACCTCTGTGTCATCATTAAGTATACTATCCATCTACATTCTTTACCTGTGGTGCATTTTAGTTTTGCAGTTTGCTGACACAGTGACCACCAGTATACTATATATAGCAGTACGGAAGGCCACTGCTGTACCTACCTCTGTGTCGTCATTAAGTATACTATCCATCTACATTCTATACCTGTGGTGCATTTTAGTTTTGCAGTTTGCTGACACAGTGACCACCAGTATACTATATATAGCAGTACGTTACGGAAGGCCACTGCTGTACCTACCTCTGTGTCGTCATTCATTAAGTATACTGTCCATCTACATTCTATACCTGTGGTGCATTTTAGTTTTGCAGTTTGCTGACACAGTGACCACCAGTATACTATATAAAATAGCAGTACGGAAGGCCACTGCTGTACCTACCTCTATGTCGTCATTCATTAAGTATACTATCCATCTACATTCTATACCTGTGGTGCATTTTAGTTTTGCAGTTTGCTGACACAGTGACCACCAGTATACTATATATAGCAGTACGGTACGGAAGGCCACTGCTGTACCTACCTCTGTGTCGTCATTCATTAAGTATACTATCCATCTACATTCTATACCTGTGGTGCATTTTAGTTTTGCAGTTTGCTGACACAGTGACCACCAGTATACTATATATAATAGCAGTACGGAAGGCCACTGCTGTACCTACCTCTGTGTCGTCATTCATTAAGTGTACTATCCATCTACATTCTATACCTGTGGTGCATTTTAGTTTTGCAGTTTGCTGACACAGTGACCACCAGTATACTATATATAGCAGTACGGAAGGCCACTGCTGTACCTACCTCTGTGTCGTCATTAAGTATACTATCCATCTACATTCTATACCTGTGGTGCATTTTAGTTTTGCAGTTTGCTGACACAGTGACCACCAGTATACTATATATAGCAGTACGGAAGGCCACTGCTGTACCTACCTCTGTGTCGTCATTCATTAAGTATACTATCCATCTACATTCTATACCTGTGGTGCATTTTAGTTTTGCAGTTTGCTGACACAGTGACCACCAGTATACTATATATAGCAGTACGGAAGGTCACTGCTCTACCTACCTCTGTGTCATCATTAAGTATACTATCCATCTACATTCTATACCTGTGGTGCATTTTAGTTTTGCAGTTTGCTGACACAGTGACCACCAGTATACTATATATAGCAGTACGGTACGGAAGGCCACTGCTGTACCTACCTCTGTGTCGTCATTCATTAAGTATACTATCCATCTACATTCTATACCTGTGGTGCATTTTAGTTTTGCAGTTTGCTGACACAGTGACCACCAGTATACTATATATAATAGCAGTACGGAAGGCCACTGCTGTACCTACCTCTGTGTCGTCATTCATTAAGTGTACTATCCATCTACATTCTATACCTGTGGTGCATTTTAGTTTTGCAGTTTGCTGACACAGTGACCACCAGTATACTATATATAGCAGTACGGAAGGCCACTGCTGTACCTACCTCTGTGTCGTCATTAAGTATACTATCCATCTACATTCTATACCTGTGGTGCATTTTAGTTTTGCAGTTTGCTGACACAGTGACCACCAGTATACTATATATAGCAGTACGGAAGGCCACTGCTGTACCTACCTCTGTGTCGTCATTCATTAAGTATACTATCCATCTACATTCTATACCTGTGGTGCATTTTAGTTTTGCAGTTTGCTGACACAGTGACCACCAGTATACTATATATAGCAGTACGGAAGGCCACTGCTGTACCTACCTCTGTGTCATCATTAAGTATACTATCCATCTACATTCTTTACCTGTGGTGCATTTTAGTTTTGCAGTTTGCTGACACAGTGACCACCAGTATACTATATATAGCAGTACGGAAGGCCACTGCTGTACCTACCTCTGTGTTGTCATTAAGTATACTATCCATCTACATTCTATACCTGTGGTGCATTTTAGTTTTGCAGTTTGCTGACACAGTGACCACCAGTATACTATATATAGCAGTACGTTACGGAAGGCCACTGCTGTACCTACCTCTGTGTCGTCATTCATTAAGTATACTGTCCATCTACATTCTATACCTGTGGTGCATTTTAGTTTTGCAGTTTGCTGACACAGTGACCACCAGTATACTATATAAAATAGCAGTACGGAAGGCCACTGCTGTACCTACCTCTATGTCGTCATTCATTAAGTATACTATCCATCTACATTCTATACCTGTGGTGCATTTTAGTTTTGCAGTTTGCTGACACAGTGACCACCAGTATACTCTATATATAGCAGTACGGAAGGCCACTGCTGTACCTACCTCTGTGTCATCATTAAGTATACTATCCATCTACATTCTATACCTGTGGTGCATTTTAGTTTTGCAGTTTGCTGACACAGTGACCACCAGTATACTATATATAGCAGTACAGAAGGCCACTACTGTACCTACCTCTGTGTCGTCATTCATTAAGTATACTATCCATCTACATTCTATACCTGTGGTGCATTTTAGTTTTGCAGTTTGCTGACACAGTGACCACCAGTATACTATATATAATAGCAGTACGGAAGGCCACTGCTGTACCTACCTCTGTGTCGTCATTCATTAAGTATACTATCCATCTACATTCTATGCCTGTGGTGCATTTTAGCTTTGCAGTTTGCTGACACAGTGACCACCAGTATACTATATATAGCAGTACGGAAGGCCACTGCTGTACCTACCTCTGTGTCGTCATTAAGTATACTATCCATCTACATTCTATACCTGTGGTGCATTTTAGTTTTGCAGATTGCTGACACAGTGACCACCAGTATACTATATATAGCAGTACGGTACGATAGGCCTCTGCTGTACCTACCTCTTTGTCGTCATTAAGTACACTATCCATCTTCATTCTATACCTGTGGTGCATTTTAGTTTTGCAGTTTGCTGACACAGTGAACACCAGTATACTATATATAGCAGTACGGAAGGCCACTGCTGTACCTACCTCTGTGTCGTCATTAAGTACACTATCCATCTTCATTCTATACCTGTGGTGCATTTTAGTTTTGCAGTTTGCTGACACAGTGACCACCAGTATACTATATATAGCAGTACGGAAGGCCACTGCTGTACCTACCTCTGTGTCATCATTAAGTATACTATCCATCTACATTCTATACCTGTGGTGCATTTTAGTTTTGCAGTTTGCTGACACAGTGACCACCAGTATACTATATATAGCAGTACGGTACGGAAGGCCTCTGCTGTACCTACCTCTTTGTCGTCATTAAGTACACTATCCATCTTCATTCTATACCTGTGGTACATTTTAGTTTTGCAGTTTGCTGACACAGTGACCACCAGTATACTATATATAGCAGTACGGAAGGCCACTGCTGTACCTACCTCTGTGTCGTCATTAAGTATACTATCCATCTACATTCTATACCTGTGGTGCATTTTAGTTTTGCAGTTTGCTGACACAGTGACCACCAGTATACTATATATTGCAGTACGGTACGGAAGGCCACTGCTGTAACTACCTCTCTGTCGTCATTCATTAAGTATACTTTCCATCTACATTCTATACCTGTGGTGCATTTTAGTTTTGCAGTTTGCTGACACAGTGACCACCAGTATATATAGCAGTACGGTACGGAAGGCCACTGCTCTACCTACCTCTGTGTCGTAATTCATTAAGTATACTATCCATCTACATTCTATACCTGTGGTGCATTTTAGTTTTGCAGTTTGCTGACACAGTGACCACCAGTATATATAGCAGTACGGTACGGAAGGCCACTGTTCTACCTACCTCTGTGTCGTCATTCATTAAGTATACTATCCATCTACATTCTATACCTGTGGTGCATTTTAGTTTTGCAGTTTGCTGACACAGTGACCACCAGTATATATAGCAGTACGGTACGGAAGGCCACTGCTCTACCTACCTCTGTGTCGTCAAGTATACTAACCATCCATACCTGTGGTGCATTTCAGTTGTGCGCTGTAAATATAGTAGTAGGCCATTGCTATTGATACTGGCATATAATTCCACACATTAAAAAATGGAGAACAAAAATGTGGAGGTTAAAATAGGGAAAGATCAAGATCCACTTCCACCTCGTGCTGAAGCTGCTGCCACTAGTCATGGCCGAGACGATGAAATGCCATCAACATCGTCTGCCAAGGCCGATGCCCAATGTCATAGTAGAGAGCATGTAAAATCCAAAAGACAAAAGTTCAGTAAAATGGCCCAAAAATCAAAATTAAAAGCGTCTGAGGAGAAGCGTAAACTTGCCAATATGCCATTTACGACACGGAGTGGCAAGGAACGGCTGAGGCCCTGGCCTATGTTCTTGGCTAGTGGTTCAGCTTCACATGAGGATGGAAGCACTCATCCTCTCGCTAGAAAAATGAAAAGACTTAAGCTGGCAAAAGCACAGCAAAGAACTGTGCGTTCTTCTAAATCACAAATACCCAAGGAGAGTCCAATTGTGTCGGTTGCGATGCCTGACCTTCCCAACACTGGACGGGAAGAGGTGGCACCTTCAACCATTTGCACGCCCCCTGCAAGTGCTGGAAGGAGCACCCGCAGTCCAGTTCCTGATAGTCAAATTGAAGATGTCACTGTTGAAGTACACCAGGATGAGGATATGGGTGTTGCTGGCGCTGGGGAGGAAATTGACAAGGAGGATTCTGATGGTGAGGTGGTTTGTTTAAGTCAGGCACCCGGGGAGACACCTGTTGTCCATGGGACGAATATGGCCATTGACATGCCTGGTCAAAATACAAAAAAAAATCACCTCTTCGGTGTGGAATTATTTCAACACAAATGCGGACAACAGGTGTCAAGCCGTGTGTTGCCTTTGTCAAGCTGTAATAAGTAGGGGTAAGGACGTTAACCACCTCGGAACATCCTCCCTTATACGTCACCTGCAGCGCATTCATCATAAGTCAGTGACAAGTTCAAAAACTTTGGGTGACAGCGGAAGCAGTCCACTGACCACTAAATCCCTTCCTCTTGTAACCAAGCTCCTGCAAACCACACCACCAACTCCCTCAGTGTCAATTTCCTCCTTAGACAGGAACGCCAATAGTCCTGCAGGCCATGTCACTGGCAAGTCTGACGAGTACTCTCCTAACTGGGATTCCTCCGATGGATCCTTGAGTGTAACGCCTACTGCTGCTGGCGCTGCTGTTGTAGCTGCTGGGAGTCGATCATCATCCCAGAGGGGAAGTCGGAAGACCACTTGTACTACTTCCAGTAAGCAATTGACTGTCCAACAGTCCTTTGCGAGGAATATGAAATATCACAGCAGTCATCCTGCTGCAAAGCAGATAACTCAGGCCTTGGCAGCCTGGGCGGTGAGAAACTTGGTTCCGGTATCCACCGTTAATTCAGAGCCAACTAGAGACTTGATTGATGTACTGTGTCCCCGGTACCAAATACCATCTAGCTTCCATTTCTCTAGGCAGGCGATACCGAAAATGTACACAGACCTCAGAAAAAGAGTCACCAGTGTCCTAAAAAATGCAGTTGTACCCAATGTCCACTTAACCACGGACATGTGGACAAGTGGAGCAGGGCAAACTCAGGACTATATGACTGTGACAGCCCACTGGGTAGATATATTGCCTCCCGCAGCAAGAACCGCAGCGGCGGCAATAGTAGCAGCATCTCGCAAACGCCAACTCGTTCCTAGGCAGGCTACGCTTTGTATCACCGCTTTCCAGAATAGGCACACAGCTGACAACCTCTTACGGAAACTGAGGAAGATCATCGCAGAATGGCTTACCCCAATTGGACTCTCCTGGGGATTTGTGACATCGGACAACGCCAGCAATATTGTGCGTGCATTACATCTGGGCAAATTCCAGCGCGTCCCATGTTTTGCACATACATTGAATTTGGTGGTGCAGAATTATTTAAAAAACGACAGGGGCGTGCAAGAGATGCTGTCGGTGGCCCGAAGAATTGCGGGCCACTTTCGGCATTCAGCCACCGCGTACAGAAGACTGGAGCACCACCAAACATTCCTGAACCTGCCCTGCCATCATCTGAAGCAAGAGGTGGTAACGAGGTGGAATTCAACCCTCTATATGCTTCAAAGGATGGAGGAGCAGCAAAAGGCCATTCAAGCCTATACATCTGCCCACGATATAGGCAAAGGAGGGGGAATGCACCTGACTCAAGCGCAGTGGAGAATGATTTCAACGTTGTGCAAGGTTCTGCAACCCTTTGAACTTGCCACACGTGAAGTCAGTTCAGACACTTCCAGCCTGAGTCAGGTCATTCCCCTCATCAGGCTTTTGCAGAAGAAGCTGGAGACATTGAAGGAGGAGCTAAAACAGAGCGATTCCGCTAGGCATGTGGGATTTGTGGATGGAGCCCTTAATTCGCTTAACCAGGATTCACGGATGGTCAATCTGTTGAAATCAGAGCACTACATTTTGGCCACCGTGCTCGATCCTAGATTTAAAACCTACGTTCTATCTCTCTTTCCGGCAGACACAAGTCTGCAGAGGTTCAAAGACCTGCTGGTGAGAAAATTGTCAAGTCAAGCGGAACGTGACCCGTCAACATCTCCTCCTTCACATTCTCCCGCAACTGGGGGTGCGAGGAAAAGGCTAAGAATTCTGAGCCCACCCGCTGGCGGTGATGCAGGGCAGTCTGGAGCTAGTGCTGACATCTGGTCCGGACTGAAGGACCTGCCAACGATTACTGACATGTCGTTTACTGTCACTTCATATGATTCTCTCACCATTGAAAGAATGGTGGAGGATTATATGAGTGACAGCATCCAAGTAGGCACGTCAGACAGTCCGTACGTGCACTGGCAGGAAAAAGAGGCAATTTGGAGGCCCTTGCACAAACTAGATTTATTTTACCTAAGTTGCCCCCTCTCCAGTGTGTACTCCGAAAAAGTGTTTAGTGCAGCCGGTCACCTTGTCAGCGATCGGCGTAGGAGGTTACTTCCAGAAAATGTGGAGAAGATGATGTTCATCAAAATGAATAATAAATTCCTCCGTGGAGACATTTACCAGCAATTGCCTCCAGAAAGTACACAGGGACCTGAGATGGTGGATTCCAGTAGGGACGAATTAATACTCTGTGAGGAGGGGGATGTACACAGTGAAAGGGGTGACAAATCGAGGGATGAGGATCAGGTGGACATCTTGCCTCTGTAGAGCCAGTTAGTGCAAGGAGAGATTGATTGCTTCTTTTTTGGTGGGGACCCAAACAAATCAGTCATTTCAGATACAGTCGTGTGGCAGACCCTGTTGCTGAAATGATTTGTTTGTTAAAGTGTGCATGTCATGTTTATACAACATAAGGGTGGGTGGGATGGCCCAAGGACAATTCCTTCTTGCACCTCTTTTTTTTGTCTTTGCATATTGTGCTGTTTGGGGACAAGATGGGGACATCCTGTCTGACACTGCAGTGCCACTCCTAGATGGGCCATGTGCTTGTGCCACCCACTTGGGTCGCTTAGCTTAGTCATCCAGCAACCTCGTTGCAAAATTTAGGACTAAAAATTTTATTGGGGGTAATTCCAAGTTGATAGCAGCAGGAAATTTTTTAGCAGTTGGGCAAAACCATGTGCACTGCAGGGGAGGCAGATTTAACATGTGCAGAGAGAGATAGATTTGGGTGTGGTGTGTTCAATCTGCAATCTAAATTGCAGTGTAAAAATAAAGCAGCCAGTATTTACCCTGCACAGAAACACTATAACCCACCCAAATCTAACTCTTTCTGCAAATGTTATATCTGCCCCCCCTGCACATAGGAGGTCATTCCGAGTTGTTCGCTCGCAAGCAGATTTTAGCAGATTTGCTCATGCTAAGCCGCCGCCTACTGGGAGTGAATCTTAGCATCTTAAAATTGCGAACGATTTCGCAATATTGCGATTACACACCTCGTAGCAGTTTCTGAGTAGCTTCAGACTTACTCGGCATCTGCGATCATTTCACTGCTTGTCGTTCCTGGTTTGACGTCACAAACACACCCAGCGTTCGCCCAGACACTCCTCCGTTTCTCCGGCCACTCCTGCGTTTTTCCCAGAAACGGTAGCGTTTTTTCCCACACGCCCATAAAACGGCCTGTTTCCGCCCAGTAACACCCATTTCCTGTCAATCACATTACGATCGCCAGAACGATGAAAAAGCCGTGAGTAAAATTACTAAGTGCATAGCAAATTTACTTGGCACAGTCGCAGTGCGAACATTGCGCATGCGCATTAAGCGGAAAATCGCTGCGATGCGAAGATTTTTACCGAGCGAACAACTCGGAATGAGGGCCATAGTTTTGCTCAACTGCTAAAAAATGTCCTGCTGTGATCAATTTGGAATTACCACCATTGTGAGGTGTGAGGTGTTCAGAATAGACTGGGAATGAGTGGAAATTATGGTTATTGAGGTTAATAATACTATAGGTTCAACATTACCCCCAAATTCTATGATTTAACCTGTTTTTGAGGGTTTTTAGAAAAAAAACACCTGAATCCAAAACGCTTCCGAATCCGACAAAAATTCGAAAGGGTGGTTTTGCCAAAACTTGTCCGAATCCAAAACACGACCGCCGTACCGAATCCAAAACCAAAACACAAAACCCGAAAAATGCCCACTGCACATCTCTACTGAGAACTGACACTGAGCAGCAAGATGCAGCTCAAGACACTGGACTAGTATTAGTAATGTACTGTAGTAGTACTGAGCACTACAATGCAGCACAAGACAATGGGCAGTGATACTTAGCACTGATGATGATACTACTGAAAACTGACACTGAGCAGCAAGATGTAGCACAATACACTGGACTAATATTAGTAATGTACTGTAGTAGTACTGAGCACCACAATGCAGCACAAGACAATGAGCAGTGATACTGAGCACTGATGAGAACTGACACTGAGCACGTGGAGTTCGGGGGGGTTCGGTTCTCGGAGAACCGAACCCGCTCATCTCTAATTAAGAGGTGTTCAGAATAGACTGGAAATGAGTGGAAATGAATGTTATTGAGGTTAATAATATCGTAGGAGCAAAATTACCCCCCAATTCTGTGATTTTTGCTGTTTTTATGTTTTTTTCAAAAATCATCCAGATCCAAAACCAAAACCAAAACATGAAAGGTTGATTTTGGCAAAATCAAGCCAAAACCAAAACACAAAAGTGGAATTAGAACCATAACCAAAACACAAAATACGAAAAGTGCCAGCCGCACATCTCTAGTTTTAAGGTACATGAGCCACAAATGATAAAGTGGGAAAATTTTTATGAATGCACAGCAGGTCTGTTGCATTCCTTGAGTCTGCAGGCATGAGCAGCCTCATTACTGCGTCAAATGTTATGTCTGTTGCTGGAGTTGTGTCTGCAATAATATACATCAGCCTTTACCTGGTAAAAAGCTTGCATCTGAATGTGCAAGGAATGAGAGGCCCACTTTTAGTATCTCTGCACGCCAATGTACTGCATGTCCCTGCTTCAAGTGATTCTTTAGATGCCACCATCAGCACACACCATTGACACTTGCCACAGCCCTAAGGCAGGTGCAGTTTCTCTGCCTGGCTATGGCCTCTGTGGTTGAGTTTTTTTTCACGTTCCCTCTCTAGCAATCGACTGGACACACTCTATTGCTCCTTTCTTATATGGTCTGTCCCGATCACAACAGCATCTTTGTGTGTACCACTCCGTGTAATGTATAAGCTGTAGGGGTTTATTTTTTACACATGTGTAGTTGCAAATAATTGTTTGCAGTAACTATGGGCACACTGGCATTGCATGTCATTTGCATATGCCTCTGAATCAGGCCCATGGTGTGCTAAGTAAAACTTTATTTAGTCATCATAATAGACATGTTAGAATGCTAAAGCTAAGGGGCTAATTCAGACTAGAGATGTGCACCGGAAATTTTTCGGGTTTTGGTTTTGGATTCGGTTCCGCGGCCGTGCTTTGGATTTGGACGTGTTTTGGCAAAACCTCCCTGAAAAATTTTTGTCGGGTGTGTTTTGGATTCGGGTGTTTTTTGGATTCGGGTGGTTTTTTTTCAAAAACAGCTTAAATCATAGAAATTTGGGGTAATTTTGATCCTATAGTATTATTAATCTCAATAACCACAATTTCCACTAATTTCCAGTCTATTCTGAACACCTCACAATAATAATTTTAGTCCGAAAATTAGCACCGAGGTCGCTGGATGACTAAGCAAAGCGACCCAAGAGGGCGACACAAACACCTGGCCCATCTAGCAGTGGCACTGCAGTGTCAGACAGGATGGCACTTCAAAAAATTGGACCCAAACAGCACATGATGCAAAGAAAAGAGAAAAAGAGGAGCACTGTGGTCGCTGGACGGCTAAGCTAAGCGACACAAACACCTCAATATCACAGGAATTATTCGTTCTAATCAATGGTATTATTGGTCCAAATCACTGGAAGAAAATGACAAAATCACTGAAATTATTCGTTCTAATCAATGGTATTTTTGGTCCAAATCACTGGAAGAAAATGACAAAATCACAGGAATTATTCATTCTAATCAATGGTATTTTTGGTCCAAATCACTGGAAGAAAATGACAAAATCACTGGAATTATTCGTTCTAATCAATGGTATTATTGGTCCAAATCACTGGAAGAAAATGACAAAATCACTGGAATTATTCGTAAACATTTGTAGAAAGTCGTTGCTTTCTGATTACAGAAATGCTCAGATATTCCTGCGAATCCACAATCCCTTCCCAGAGGAAAAAGAAATTGAGAAACCGTTGTTTGAGAACGTTTGTTCTCTTTCCCTTACAAAGGAACAAACCACTTTCCAAGAAGACTGACGTTTTTGGGTTTATGGAGACAGAATGTTTTTGAATATAAATCCTAAAGCAGATGGTGTATTAGAGCAAAAGAGTGCAAGAGACCAGCCATTCAGTTTCTGAAATATTATGACAAAATGTTACTGTATTTCATAAGCACTCATTCCTAACTCTGCTAAGTACTGTTTGGTATACTGTATCTGGCTTCCATGAGGTAGTTGTCCATTATTTCAGCTTCCATTGACCTTTTTGAAAGTGGTAGAAGTTATCGATTCTTTTATTTTTATTTCCCCCTATTTTTAGTTTTCTCCTGCATAGCCCAGTAAAATGTTGCAATGTTAAGTATTGACTTGTGCCTTCTGGGGGTCCACTTCTTCACCAAACCCAGCCAAATCTCATCCTAACCCTCTGTTCCACATTCTCTATGTACCCCATCTGTGTCACCCATGTCTGTCTACCCCTCCCCTTTAGATTGTAAACTCTCACGAGCAGGGCCCTCTTCCCTCATGTGCTTATCCTTTGTCTTACTTTAATAATCTTCAACTGTACCACATCCCGCAGTCTTCTGCGACCTGATACTTATTCCAGTGTCATCTGCTGATGTAACTATGTGTATTTTCCCTGTACTTGTCCTGTACTGTCATCAACTGTAAGTTGCTGTTTTCCTGTTTGATTATTTATGTACTCTGTAATTGGGCGCTGCAGAACCCTTGTGGCGCCATATAAATAAAGGATAATAATAATAATAATAATATAGGGTGTATAATCCCCAGGTGTATCTCACACATCACACAGTACAGTATATAGGGTGTATAATCCCCAGTTGTATCTCACACATCGCTCAGTACAGATTACAGGATGTATAATCACCAGGTGTATAACACACGTCGCACAGTACAGTATACATACTGGTCATAACAATGCAGCAGATATTGAGCACTGATCAGGATACTAGAAGTGACACAGAGCTGCAAGATACATCAATGGCCTACTGTACTGTACTATATATGTATACTGCTGGTCACCAAAATGCTGCACTGTCCTACTATATACTGCTCACAATAATGAAGCACAGATATGGAATGGATACTTGCAGTGACACAGAGTTGCAAGATACAGCAATGGCCTACTGTACAACTATATACTGTTGGTCACCAAAATGCTGCACTGTAATACTATATATACTGCTCACAATAATGCAGCACAGATATGGAATAGATACTTTCAGTGACACAGAGCTGCAAGATACAGCAATGGCCTACTGTACTGTACAACTATATACTGTTGGTCACCAAAATGCTGCACTGTAATACTATATATACTGCTCACAAAAATGCAGCACAGATATGGAATGGATACTTTCAGTGACACAGAGCTGCAAGATACAGCAATGGCCTACTGTACACAACTATATACTGTTGGGTCACCAAAATGCTGCACTGTAATACTATATATACTGCTCACAAAAATGCAGCACAGATATGGAATGGATACTTGCAGTGACACAGAGCTGCAAGATACAGCAATGGCCTACTGTACTGTACAACTATATACTGTTGGTCACCAAAATGCTGCACTATAATACTATATATACTTCTCACAAAAATGCAGCACAGATATGGAATGGATACTTTCAGTGACACAGAGCTGCAAGATACAGCAATGGCCTACTGTACACAACTATATACTGTTGGGTCACCAAAATGCTGCACTGTAGTACTATATATACTGCTCACAAAAATGCAGCACAGATATGGAATGGATACTTGCAGTGACACAGAGCTGCAAGATACAGCAATGGCCTACTGTACTGTACTACTATAAGTATAATTATATACTGGTGGTTCCCAGTCCCTACAATAAAGCACACTGAGCACAGATATATGCAGCACACTGAACACAGATATGGAGCGTTTTCAGGCAGAGAACGTAGATATTTTCAGAACACTGAGCACAGATATTTGCAGCACACTGAGCACAGATATTTGCAGCACACTGAGCACAGATTACGGAGCTTTTCAGGGAGAGAACGCAACCACGTCCTCTCCATTCAATCTACAATGCACGAGTGAAAATGACAGCAACGTTCGGCTCTTTATATAGAATACGAATCTCGCGAGAATCCGACAGCGGGATGATGACGTTCGGCCGCGTTCGGTTTAACCGAGCAAGGCGGGAAGATCCGAGGCTGCCTCGGAACCGTGTAAAATGGGTGAAGTTCGGGGGGGTTCGGATCTCGGAGAACCGAACCCGCTCATCTCTAATTCAGACCTGATCGCTAGCAAGTGATTTTTGCACTGCTGCAATCAGATAGTTGCCGCCTACAGGGAAAGTGTAGTTTAGCTGTGCAAGTGTGCGAATGCATGTGTAGCAGAGCTGTACAAACAGATTTAGTGCAGTCTCCGCGCAGCCCAGGACTTACTCAGCCGCTGCGATCACTTCAGCTTGTCCAGGACCGGATTTGACGCCAGGAACCCTCCCTGCAAATGCATGGACATGCCTGCGTTTTTCCAACCCCTCACAGAAAACGGTAATTTGTCACCCAGAAACGCCTTCTTCCTGTCAATCTCCTTGCAATCGCCAGTGCGAACGGATCCGTCGCACAAACCCATTGCTGAGGGGCAATCTATTTTGTACCCATGCAACAAGCATGCGCATTGCGGTGCATACACATGCGCAGTTCGGACCTGATCGCAGACTGTGAGAAAATGGAGCCTAGCGATCAGGTCTGAATTACCCCCTAAATCCTTCGATCTAAAAGAGTATATCAACATAAAATACTGTACAGAATAAATATGATTGGTTTGTACGTTGTAAAAGATGTGTATCTATTAAGGTATAGTGTGAATTACTTTGCAGGCTTGGCTGGTTTTAAAACACTTTAGTAGAAAGTATTTGCTGTTAAGTAAAATAATTTTTTTTCACTATATTTAAATTCTAATATGTAAAAAAATGGTTAATGATAATTTAGCATACACGTTAAGACTAGAAGGTCACAGCCTTCACCCAGTAATTAACAGTGCCTTACCTATTTTTAAATCTCTCAAGGCCTCAATAGGTATGTACCATGCTGTTGTAATTGTTTACAATGTCGATAGACTATGGGTTATGCAGGTTATATCAACAGAGATGTGCTCCAGCTATTGATTTTTTTTGTTAGTGGATGCATAGCAAAGCCATTTAACCTTGACTATTTCCTAATCATACAATACACACCTGTGGTATCAAGGTAACAACTGCCAAGTGTTGTATGACTTGAAAAAAAACAGGAATTCAGAAAGTTGAAGTTTTGGTCTTCAATACAGTTTAAAAAAGTGTGACTTCGGTCCCGACAATTTCTTTCTGTTGCTTCAGCAACTTTATGCAAACGCTGCTACAGTTCCTCCCTTGGTGTATATCCATTTCATTTTCTCTGCATGTGTATGGACTGAGACACCCACTGTGAGTCTGTTCAGATGCTCAAATGCAGCTTGGTGCCTCTTTAGACGCACCACTAGTCGTACCATCAAAACTTACACCAGTACTATGGCAGGTGAAAATTATCATCTGAATATGTCCCCTATGGAAATTATTCTGCATTTCTCTATGCTACCACTGATGCACCATGACACGTCCATAAGATGGACTAAGTACCTTAATAACAATGCTGACTCCTTAAGGAATCTAGATGCATGCGTAGAAGAAAAAATGCTTCAATGCTCCTGCCATCGTCACTGCATCCAACTCAGAATCAGCCCTTTGTGCGAACTGCCTACCAGCTTTCCCCTATATGTCCAGCTGCCCACTAGCTTTTTACTCACATACCACTTTAAACATCAGGTTTTCCCAGACGTGCCAACTCGGCCCCCAGCTTTCTTTCACATTAACTCTACCCACCAGCTTCTACCTCACATGCCCCTATGACAAAATATGTGTCCCTTGCATGCCCCACTGCTGAGCAGCTTACCCTTGCATATTCCTTTGCCCACAACCTTGCCCTTGCATGCCCTCCAAAATGTCCCTCACATGCCTCCTGGCCCACCAACTTGTCCCTCATGTGCTCCACCACCCACCACCTTGTCCATTGCATGAGTACTGCCCACCAACATGATCGTTGCATGCCCTCCTGCCCACCAACTTGTCCCTAGCATACATTTCTGTAAACCAAAATATTTCTTACGTGCCCTGGGCCTACCAACTTGTCCCCACTTACCTAATTGTCGACCAGGGCCCATGAACTGACAGGGCTGCACCTCCTGCTTTGCTATTAATTTAGTTGTCTGCCATGATGTCTGCAGGTGCAGGCTATAGCCCCCATTCGTATTCAGTGCAGTAACTGTACTCTCCAGCGGAGCACTTATTGGCAGCTCACAGACACTGGTGCTCTTTAATATTGGTGCAATCCAGCTACAGGCATGAGGTGTAGGAGGTGGGACTCAATCCTCCACTATTAGGTTAGAAAGCTGTCCACTAGAACCAAGTAGCAACTTACTGGTTGCCAATGGAAGAAGTGTAGACCTTAGTGCAGAGTAGTGAAGAAAGAAGGACCTGAGTCCTGGCTGTCAGTGGTGTCATCAATGTGTCACTGTCAGTGCCCCACTTGCAGTGGCGCCAATATGGGGGGCAGATATTAATTAATCGGCTTCTTCAAGGGGCCTGGCGGGGCCTGGGTCCATGCACCTCCATCCCCCCTCTTCCCTTACATGTCAGCAGTCTACCACAGCCTCTTTCTCCAGCCCATCACGTGTTGCTATGTGCTGTGCTGCTGTAGTCTCCTGTGGCTGGAAGGGGCGGTGAGCATTCTCACTCATTGCATCCCCTCCCTGGATCTGAACCTGGCTGAGGGTCACATGGCACCTCCCACTGTGGATAGCAAAGCAGACAGAATATGATAAAAAAAAAGGTCTGATGAGGAGTGTAAATTTGAGTTGTACATTGTACAGTAAAAAACTGAGTGCATGCAGAGACAAGAATGAGTACATTGACAAGATGTTGTCCATATAACAGCAATTGAGAACTGCCGAAATCCTTGTAGATGATGAGAAGGTTGCAGTGGTGATGCTACAGAATCTGATGCCTGAATATGGTGAATCTGTGAATCAAGGTAGTCGCTTTAGCAACCAAATTGCAGTTGTGTGGGCTGTAGGAGTGACCACTAGATACTTGGAAAGCTGCAAAATGCCCTAAGGTGAGTGGTAAAGTTCAAAAAAGTTTAATATAATATTGATCAGGGGTCCAAATAGCAAGAGCTCAATTCAATTTACTGGACTATAGTCACCCAGCTTCCTCAGGAGCATGATAATGGATCCTTAGTGGACACAATGGAGAGAGTCCAAATGTAAAATACTTACACAGGAACCAGGCTGGTAGCTTGATAATAAATCCCAAATGGGATCACAATCCTGTCACCAGCATACTGACACCAGGGATCCAGAACGTCCCACTTCTGAACTGGGGGAGGTTAGGTGCAGACTGCGGAGGGAGGGTTAGGGCTAGGCTTCCCCGGGGAGGCTGCATGGGTGGAGGGTTAGGTTTAGGCTGCGGAAAGGGGGTGTTAGGTTTAGGCACCACCGGTAGGGTTAGGGTTAGGCTAGGATGGGGGGGATGGTTAGGTTCAGGATGTGGGAAAGGAGGGGTATGGTTAGGGGGCCATTGGGGAATTTAAGAATAACTACCTGCTTCCTGTTGATATTCACACTGTCACAATGCCGTGGTCGGTATTCTGACCGCGGCATTGCCAACCCAACCCGAAGTGTACAAGCAGGGCTGTTTCTTGCCAAATTGGCTCCCAGTGCGAGATTTAAAAATGCGCCCCCCCATGACTTAAAAAATGTGCCCCCCCTCAAACGCACCTAGATAAAAAAAAAAACTTGTGTGCGCACCGACAAGGGGGCGTGGCCTCATATAAATGGGTGTGGCCTCATTTAAATGGGCATGGCCTCGTCTGAAAAGACTACCTCACAATCCAGTTTTTGACCCTGCTCCAACAGATCACGACCACCACAGGAAAAAAAAATTCTACCATATTATGCCACACACCGCAATGCCCTTGATACATTAAATCCCCACACTACGGCAGGCAAGAGTCCCCATTTCACACATTACGGCAGGTGTCTTACCATTTTACACATTGAGAGAGAGAGAGAATACTTACAGAGGCGATTACCGCTCTTCGGCCCACCTCAGCAGTCGCTCCTCGCGCCGGCCTTTCCCTCTTCCTAACTTGGATCCCCCTCTGTACTCCGCGCGGGGGGGGGGGAAGTTTCGCGGAGTGATGGGGTTGCGTGGTGACGTAACGATGCAACCGCGTCATTCCGTGAAACTCCGCCCCCGAGCGGGTTACTCAGGGAGAAATAGGAGGGGGAAGCAGGGAGCCACAGTTAGTGCCGCGGCGGGCGCCCAGTGCAGTTGCACTGCTCGCCAGCCCCAAGAAACGGCCCTGTGTACAAGAATATTAGATAGATACTGTAAGAACATGACTGCATGTGTTAGGAGTGTTACAGGGGTGAAAAATAAATGACACAAAAGAGGTGGTGTTGCCCACAGAACCAATCAGATGCTAGCTATCATTTCACTATTGCATTCTAGAAAACCATAGACAGAATCTAATTGGTTGCTATGGACAACACCAACACCACCACTTCTCTGTCCATAGTGCTGCATCATATATCCCCAACTCTATCATCTGTCTCTTGTCCCCCTTCTTCATATTCTCTGTCCACTTCTGTGTTCTGTTATTTTTCCTTTTTCTGCAATTTCTCACTGCAAGTTACAATTCTATACATTGCTTATCCATTGCTTATCCTGCCTTCTGTGACATCTGTAGTGCACTCTAGATGGAAGCCACGCCTGGTATTTTCAAAATCAGAATGAACAACCATTTTAACTATTTATACTGTGAGTTTCAGGTTAGTCGCTGTTCATTTTGTACTTGTATGTCTTATTAACATGTATTGCTTATTGCACATTGTAACCGACACCATGGCTGCCTCACCAGGAACTACATATCTTGTGTAGAATGAACAATATATAGGTCTGATGACTTAACAAGAATATTGTCTATTGTCTATGTACAGTATAAATAATGCTTGGAATAGATGACCCAAAATGGCCTTTGTTTTATGTTCATGGTATCTGTATTTAATGAGTATGTAAACCTCTGCATTATGGTTATACTATCTGTAAAGCGCCTTAAATCCTTTTGGAAAAAAACCCCACTATATAAATAAAATAATAATAATAATAACAATAATAATCTGCTTTCAGCGGTGCACGCAGAGAATAATAATGCCAGCGTCACCAATGCCGTGGCAAGTCTAAGTGACTAGACTCACTCGGGGAGTCAATATTCCTCCTTATTGCATTGATGCTGCGTATGTGAAAGCAGTTGCTGAGCACTTTGCAGTGGCTCCAGTGGGTGTCTGTCTTCTTTTCTGGGTGGCAGCTTCAGTCCCAGATTTATCAAGCCTTGGAGAGTGATAAATTGCATGGTGATAAAGCACCAACCGACAGCTCCAAACTGTAATTTTTCAAACGCAGCTGAGCGATCTATCACAGAATGCTCAGCACACATCTCTCCCCCTGCATGCCAAATCTAGAGCCGGCGATAGCAATGCGCAGGACTCCGAATCGCTGTCACCGGCACCTACAAACAGAGCGATGATTGCTTAATTTCTAAGCAATCTGGTCAGTACCCCCCTAAAGATGTCTTTCACAGACATATTGCTTGTACACACTTGTAGATCAGCAGAAGATATATTGGCCAATCAATTGATTGGCCAATATATCTGCCAGAGTGTACCCAGCCAGTGCCAGATTAAGGTCCACATGGGACTGGAGCTGAAATTGTTGAAGGGCCTATTGTGTGCCACCACAAGGGTGTGACCAGTGCTGTGGTAGCATGACTAGTGATGTGGGGTTGTGACCTGTGCTGTGGGGCGACATCCAGGGGTGTCCGTATGTGCCTATGTCTGAATGTGCTTCTCCATGTTCGTATGTGTTCCTCTATGTCTGTATGTGCTCCTGTATGTCTATATGTGCCTGTAGTATACCTATATGTACCCCACTATGTTTTTATGTACTTATGTCTGTATGTGCTCCACTATGTCCGTATGTGAATATGTCTATATATGCCACTCTATCGGTTGGGTATGGGATTCCAACAGTGAGGATGCCGGTGGTCAGAATACAGACACTACTTGGTAAATAAACTAACCCTACCCTCTTCCTAACCTTCTCCTCATGCAGTCAGTCCCCTTCCACAGCCTAATTCTAACCTCCCCATCCCGCAGTCAAACACTAACCTTCACCCTAGTGCCTAACCCTAACCTTCCCTGCCATACTTATATTAGTGAAAAGGGAGAGAGAAGGGAATACACAGAGAGAGAGATAGAGAGAAGGGGGAGACAAATATAGAGGAGGGGGGTAGACAGAGAGAGAGAGGGGGTACACAGAGAGAGATGGGGAGAGAGGGTAAGGGAGTAGGTGCAGAGAGTGACATAGAAAGAGTGAAGTGGGAGACACAAAGAGAGAAAGGGGTAGGCAGAGAGAGGGAAAGAGATACAGAGAGAGAGATAGAAGGTGGAGATACAGAGAGAGAGAGAGAGGGAGAAGAGGGAGACAGAGACAGAGAGAGAGAAGGGAGGAGACAGAGAGAAGAGGGAGACAGAGAGAGAGAAGGGGAGGAGACAGAGAGAGAGAGAAGGGGAGACAGAGAGAGAGAAGGGGAAAGATACAGAGAGAGAGAGAGGGGTGAGAGAGGGGATGAGGGGGAGAGGAGAGAGAGAAGGGGGAGTCAGAGAGAGAAAGAAGGGGGAGAGACGGAGAGAGAATGGGGAGACAGAGAGCAGGGGAGACACAGAAGATAGAGAGAAGCGGGATACAGAAAGAGGGGGGAGAAAGGGGGAGACACAGAGAGTGAGAAAGAGAAGGGGAGAAGACACACAGAGAATGGAGAGACATAGACAGAGAAGGGGAGACAGAGTGAGAGAGAAGGGGAGACAGAGAGATAGAGAGGGGGAAGAAGTTTGAGAGAGAGAGAGAGAAGGGGAAAGGGCAGAGAGCGGGAAGAGAGAGAGAAGATGGTATACAGAGAGAGAAGGGTGATACAGAGAGAGAAAAAGAAGGGGATACAGAGAGAGAGAGAGAGAGAGAGAAGGACGGGACAGTGAGAGAGAAGGGGAGAAGGGAGGAGACACAGAGAAGGGGGAGACACACACACAGAGAGGAGGTAGATACAGAGTGAAAGAAGGGGGGAGATAGAAAGAGAGAAGGGGGAGACAGAGAGATGGGGGAGAGAGGGAGGGAGAAAAGGGGAGACACAAAGAAAGAGAGAGAAGGGAGGAGAAAGAGAGAGGGAGGGTGAGTAGAAACAGTGAGGGAGAGTTGAGACAGGCAGCTAACATGTGACCAGGCATGCCCTAACCCCCCCACCCCACCTCACACACTCTTCCTCTGCCCATACAGGTGGCACTTTGTACCTTCCATAGCAGCAGGTCCCCATCATTAGCACTGGCAGCGGCGGCTCCCCGTAATTAGCACCACCAGCAGCAGGTCCCCATCATTGGCGCCGGCACAGCGGTTCCCTGTCATTGACACCAGCAGCAATGGCGGGTCCCCATCATTGGTGCTGGCGGCAGCGGGTCCCTGTCATTTAGATCTCGTGGTCTTGAGCTGTGGCAACAGCACACTGTAGCATCCGAGAGGAGGAGGGGGAGGAAACATGAGTGGAGGGGAGGGGTTAGACAAGAGAGAAAGCACTCCTTTAAAATTCAGCTGAGAGAGAGAGCCCGTGGCCAGCCTCTTAGCACTGCAGTGCATCAGCATCTGCACAGAGGCACAGCGAGTCCATTCAACTGCGCTGTGAAATGTACTGTATGTGTGGGCACTAGCTGGGGTGGAGGGGGTGAGTGAGGGAATGGGCGGGGCTTCGGATGACCAGTGAAGGTGGTGGCAGCGGAAAAAAAATCTTGTCACCAATATCTACAAGTCCAGCACTGTTTGGGCCTATTTTCATGGGGGGCTTGGAGCTGCAGCTCCACTCACCCCATTGTTAATCCGGCTCTGTACCCAGCATAATAAAGGCACTGACATCACAATTAATACTGTAAATGAGTCCCTGAGAAAACGTCAACTGGAATATATTGATACTGTATGTTTTACTTAGAGATGTGCGCTGGCCCAAATCTTGGGTTTTGGTTTTGGATCTGTAGCTCCTTCATGTTTTGGATCTGTATTGGTTCTGCCAAATACATAAAAACTTAAATAATAAAAACAGCTAAAATCACAGAATTTGTGCCGGTTTTTGTTCCTACAGTATTATTAGCTTCAATAACATTAATTTCCAGTCAATTTTGACCACCTCACAGCTCACAAGATTGTTTTCATCAAGTTTAGGTTAAAAGTTTGCACTGAGGTAGCTGGATGACTAAGCCAAGCAACAGCAGTGGGCTTAGCTTAACACGTGGCAATTAAAAGTTCCACAAACATGTGACACTTAAACTTCCAACATGGGACATCTAGGAAAAAGAATGGCACTGCATTGGCAGACAGAGTGGCAGTTTAATAAACTATACAAATGTTTGTCGTCCACACAGGAAGAAAGCCAGAAATACTTCAAACAGCACAAAATGCAAAGAAAAGAGGTGCAAGATGAAATTGTCCTTGGGACCTTGTTGTATATTTTAAACAGGACATGAACAGTCTAACAAACCAATCACTTCAGCGACAGTAACTGTCACTTGTGGCTGAAATGATTGATTTGTTTGGGGCCCCACAAAACAAGCTGGCAATGGGTAGTGCACAAGCTGGCTCTACATAGGCAAGATGTCATCATCAGCATCCAATTCCTCATCCCCATCAGTGTGTACAGCCTCTTCTTCACACAATATTAATTTGCCTCCGCTGGAATACAATATATGAGGTGCTTCTTTATTTTGTCAGTAAAGATCTTCCTTGTGGAATTGGTACAGGTTGAGTATCCCATATCCAAATATTCCGAAATACGGAATATTCCGAAATACGGACTTTTTTGAATGAGAGTGAGATAGTGAAACCTTTGTTTTTTGATGGCTCAATGTACACAAACTTTGTTTAATACACAAAGTTATAAAAACTATTGGCTAAAATGACCTTCAGGCTGTGTGTATAAGGTGTATATGTAACATAAATGCATTCTGTGCTTAGACTTAGGTCCCATCGCCATGATATCTCATTATGGTATGCAATTATTCCAAAATACGGAAAAATCCCATATCCAAAATACCTCTGGTCCCAAGCATTTTGGATAAGGGATACTCAACCTGTAATTCATTTTGATGAACATCATCTTTTCCACATTTTGGGTAAGTAACCTCCTACACCGATCGCTAGCCCACCCTCAAGTGTATACTGTTTCTGAGTACACATTTGAGGGTGGGCAACTTAAGTAAAGCAAAGACAGTTTGTGCAAGGGCTTCCAAATTGCCTTTTTTTCCTGCCAGTAGTGAAACAAACTGTCTGACATGCCTATTTGAATGCTATCACTGAAATAATCATCAACCATTCTTTGAATGGTAACCGTATCATATGCAGTGACAGTCGACATGTCAGTAATTGTAGGCAGCTCCTTCAGTCTGGACCAGATGTCAAAAGTTTTTCCTGACTGATCTGCATCACCGCCAGTGGGTCTCTAAGGAAAATTGTGTTTTTTCCTCGCAGCCGCAGTTGCCGAGAAAATGAAGGAGGAGATGTTACCATGTCACGGGTCGCTTGAGCTGACAATTTGCTCACCAACAGATCTTTGCACCTCTGTAGATTTGTGTCCGTCAGAAAGAAAGATACAATGTAGAACTTAAACCTAGGATCAAGTATGGTCTCCAAAATACAGTGTAATCATTTCAAGAGATTGACGACCCTTGAAATCTGGCATAGCCAATGAAGGGACTGATCTACAAGTACGACATGCTTAGCGTACTTGCTTCCTTTCAGCTCCTTCTTCAATTTGTCCAGCTTCTTTTCTAAGAGTCTAATAAGCGTCTTATGCTGGCAGTGACCGAACTAACTTCACATGTGGAAACTTTGCAGGGTTTGAGAACCTTGCACAACACGGAAATTATTCTCCAATGCACATGACTAAGGTGCATTCCCGCTCCTTTCCCTTTGTCATAGGTCAATGTGTAGTTTTGGATGGCATTTTGCTGCTCCTCCATCCGCTAAAGCATGTAGAGGGTTGAATTCCACCTCGTTATTACTAGAGATGAGCGGATTCGGTTTTACTCGGTTTTACTCGGTTCTCAAAACCGAATCTTATTGGCTCACGGATGTCACGTGTTTTGGATAGCCAATAAGATTCGGTTTTGAGAACCGAGTAAAACCGAGTAAAACCGAATCCGCTCATCTCTAGTTATTACCTCTTGCCTCAGCTGATGGCAGGGCAAATACAACATTTCTTGCTAGTGCTGCAATCTCCTACATGCACTTGTAGAATGGCAAAAATGTCCCGAAATTTTCTGAGCCACGGACAGCATCTCCTGCACACCTCCGTCATTTTTGTTTTTAATTTTTGTATCACCAAGTTAACTGTGTGAGCAAAACATGGGACGTGTTGGAATTCGCCCAAATGTAATGCTCTCACAATATTGGTGGCATGGTCAGATATCACAAATCCCGTGGAAAGTCCAAGTGGGGTAAGCCATTTTGCAATGACCCTTTTTCTAAGAGGTTGTCAGCTGTATGCCTCTTAGTGAAACCGGTGTTACACAGAGTAGCTCACCTCTGAATGAGCTGTAATTATTAGTTTGCCCTGTTCCACTTGTCCACATATCCGTGGTTATGTGGACAGTGGGTACAAGGGCATTTCTGAAGACACTAAGAACACTTTTTT
This sequence comes from Pseudophryne corroboree, assembly GCF_028390025.1. Lineage (NCBI taxonomy): Eukaryota > Metazoa > Chordata > Amphibia > Anura > Myobatrachidae > Pseudophryne > Pseudophryne corroboree. The sequence continues at coordinate 820,365,113 of NC_086445.1, read as the reverse complement.
TAATGTTCTTGAACAGGCTGGGAATTTCTTGTCTAGTGAAGTGGAATCTAAATGGAATTTGGTACCGGAGACACAGTACCTCAATCAACTGTCTAAAACCCACTGAATTAATGACGGATACTGGATGCACGTCTAATACCAACATAAATGTTATGATGTCAGTAATCCGCTGTGCAACTGGGTGACTGCTGTCATACTTGCTTCCCCTTGCAAAGGATTGCTGACCAGTCAATTGCTTTGGTAAACTACTACAAGTAGTTTTCCTGGTCTCCTTCTGGACAGCAGCAGCAATCAGCAGCAGCAACAGGAATTCAAGGATGCTTTGAGGAAGCCCAGATAGGAGAGGAGTCAATCATGCTTATGCTATTGGATGCTAGACTACTTCCAATCATGACTGATGATGTTGATGATGAAGGTGTTAGTGGTGGAGATTGCAGGCCCTTTTATCTAAAGGAGAGAAGGGAGCATCCAGATGATGCTGGACTGGCTGTTACTTTATTTAGTCAAAGTTTCTGAATTTGACAATAACTTTTGATGATTGTGCCGCAAGTGATGTAATAGAGAGGATCTACTTACTATGACTTTACAATGGTTACTGATCACTTGACACTTGTCTTCCGGATTTAGGTCGAAATAATTCTAAATGGAAGAGACGTATGTGAGATGAGTATTAAAATATATTACTGTGCTACCACCTTCACCCACAGTGTTGCCCAATATGTGTATGAGTCAGGAATAGTAATCAAACGCTGCGGTTTCATTTCACCAACAGTGTCGCACAATACGTGTATGAGTACAAAATAATAATATACTGAAGTCTGACAGGCAGTGTCACAGTGTTTATGATAATAAACTAAAAATTGTATAGTACACAGGGGTACAGCACAAACAAACAAAAATATATTTGTATTATTATATTTTAGGATTTTTAGCTTTTATTATTTTAATTTTACACTGGGAAAGCCCCTGGATGGATGGATGGATGGATGGATGGATCACCCCTAGGTGGACAGAGCACCCCTTGTTAGATACAACAGATGACAGACAGAGCACCCCTGGACTGATACTGATAGGAGTCAGACCAGTGGCGTCACAACGTGGGTGAGGGGGGTGCGGCCCGTACCCAGGTGTCACCCGCCGAGGGGTGACACCAAAATGCCGGCTCCTGCTCAGTGACAGGAGCCGGGTGCTGCAATGTAACAATACGTGCAGCACCTGGCTCCTGTCCCTGTGTAGGAGCCGGCACTGCATTCCGCATTCAGCCTGTGCGCGAGAGACTTGCCGCAGCTTCACCCGCCGGCAGCGCTGCACACTCACATGCAGACCGGACACACGTGAGAGACTCAGAAGCCCCAGGCTGCAGGCTTAGGAGAGGGGGAAGGGGCGGGATGGGGGAGGAAGGGACAGAGTGGGCATGTATGAGGGATAGAGGCACTTCCCGGGGGGGGCTGCCAACATCTTCTTAACCCCGTGGAGTGCCGAAAACGTGGGTCCGCTCGCGAGGACACACTCCCGTTTCGCGACCTCCCGCACTGGGTGTCACCAGGGGCAGTGACGCCCCTGAGTCAGACACACCAGCCCCTGGATGTATACTGGGTTTTTTAACACTGGGGCAGAGCCCCTGGATGTATATGGATTATGGAAAGATCACCCCTTGTCCGATACAATACTTAACGACAGACAGAGCACCCCTGGACTGATACACCAAGCCCTACAGCAGCCAGCAGCCCCACAGCACACTACCCAGCACTAAGATGGACACGTCCATTCAGTGCACTCTCGACAGCCAGAGTGAAAATGGCGCAGATCACCGTAACCTTTTTTATAATCCAAAACCCTGCGAGAATCTGACAGCGGGATGATGACGTTTCCCAATCTAAGCCGGATTTGGATCTGGAAATTTGGGTGGCTTTATCTCTAGTTTTACTGTTTATCATTTGTGGCATAACTTCACTTGGTCTTTCCCAGTGGACCTCCTCACCCTCCTATATGAATGGGAGCTCACTGGATCTGGTCTTCACTCACTGTTGTGATATTTCTGATTTCTCCAACTGCCCATTTCCCCTCTCTGACCACCACCTGCTCTCCTTTAACCTATCTATCTCTGCATCCCCATCTTTACCTCCTAAGGATACAATCACTAAGCGTAACATTGAGGCTATTGACACCACATTCCTTTCCTCCCTGTTTGACTCACTTATCTATCCTATTCTCTCTCTCTCTCATGCCCTGAACAAGCCACTTCCATATACAATGCATCCCTTACTTCTGCTCTTGACTCTGTTGCTCCACCAACCACTATTCACCCTCGCAAATTAACACCTCAACCCTGGCACACCAAATGCACCAGATATCTGCAAAAATGCTCACGTACTGCTGAGCGACACTGGAGGAAATCACGCTGTAAGGCAGACTTCCTCCATTTCAGACTTATGCTCTCATCCTTCAGTGCTGCCCTTTCCCTTGCTAAACAGTCATACTTCAAGAACCTCATTTCCTATCAGTCTTCCAACCCCCGGCGCCTCTTTGCCACTCTCAACTCACTCCTCTGCCCACCTCCACCTCATCTCCCCTCCTCACTCTCTGCGCTTGACTTTGCCGCTTCACTTACTTCACGTCCAAAATAGACTCCATACGTCAGGACATCACATCACACCAGACCATCAGCAACCAGCCTCCTCCCATAACTTACCACCCCTCCCCATCCATCTCACATCTTTCTCCCATGCATCTGGTGAGGAAGTCATGGCCCTCATTCGTTCCTCTCCCCTTACCACCTCCACTCTTGACCCTATACCCTCCCACCTCCTTCACTACCTCTCTTCTTCTGCCTGTTCCCATTTTGTCCACCTTCTCAATCTCTCCCTCTCATCAGGTACTGTCCCCTCGGCCTTCAAGCATGCACTCATCTCTCTGATTCTTAAAAAACCTACCCTTGATCCAAACACTCTCTTCAACTACCAACCCATCTCTCTTCTCCCTTTTGCCTCCAAACTCCTTGAGCGTATTGTCTACAACCGTCTTACTTCCTTTCTTTCCTCACACTCACTGCTTGACCCATTCCAGTCTGGCTTCCGTCCTCTCCTCTCCACTGAAACTGCCCTTACAAAAGTCTGCAATAACCTCCATGCTGCCAAATCTAAGGGCCACTACTCTCTACTTATTCTACTTGATCTCTCTGCTGCTTTTGACACTGTGGACCACCCTCTCCTACTGCAAATCCTTCACTCCATTGGGCTGCGTGATACTGCCCTCTCTTGGCTTTCTTCCTACCTCTCTGACCGTTCATTCTCTTTCTCCTCTCATGACTCCACCTCCCCCTCACTTCCACTAACTGTAGGTGTACCCCAAGGCTCTGTCCTTGGTCCTCTTCTTTTCTCTCTCTATACGTCCTCACTAGGTAAGCTCATTAGTTATTTTGATTTCCAATATCATCTCTATGCTGATGACACCCAAATCTATCTTTCCTCACCGGACTTCTCCCCTGCTCTACTCACTCAAATCTCCAACTGTCTCGCTGCTATCTCTGTTTGGATGTCCCAGCGCTTTCTTAAACTTAACATGTCTAAGACTGAGCTGATCATCTTCCCTCCCTCCCGCATAACCTCACCTCCTAGAATCTCGTTATCTATTGATGGCACTACTATCTCCTCTAGCCCCCAAGTGCGCTGTCTTGGAGAAATCCTTGACCCCTCCCTCTCCCTCAAACCACACTTTCAGCACCTCTCACAAACCTGTCGTTTTCCAGTATCAGACCTTTTCTGACCCAGGACGCTACTAAGACCCTTACCCACTCACTGGTCATCTCCAGACTGGACTACTGTAATCTCCTCCTGACTGGCATACTTGACAAATACCTCCACTCCAATCTATCCTCAATGCTGCTGCCCGGCTCATTTTCCTCACCAAACGCACTACGTCCACCTCTCCTCTCCTACAAGACCTTCACTGGCTCCCCTTCCCTTTCAGAATCCATTTCGAATTTCTCACACTCGCTTACAAAGCTCTCACCCACTCCTCTCCCATTAACATCTCTGACCTTATCTCCCCTTACACTCCCACCCATCCTCTTCGCTCTGCTAATTCATGCCGACTCTCCTGCCTACTGATTACTTCCTCCCACTGCTACCTCCAAGATTTTTCACATGCTGCTCCAATTCTCTGGAATTCCCTATATCTCTCCCTCAGACTCTCCACCTCTCTACAAAACTTCAAACGGGCTCTCAAGACCCACTTCTTCACCAAACCCAGCCAAATCTCATCCTAACCCTCTGTTCCTTGCTCTCTATGTACCCAGGGCCGGCGCTACCACTAGGCAGCTTTAGGCAGCTGCCTATGGGCGGCGACCACTGGAGGGCGGCACCGCACACTGAATGAGAGAGAGAGAACGCTTTCTTTAACACCCTGCCTCGCCTCAGCTCAGATAACCTCCTCCTCTTCTGTAAGAGACGAGGAGCAGCCAGGGATGTCGCCTAATCGTCAGCACCCGCACCGAGTCTGTACAGTTAAACGTAAGTCAGTGAATCATGATGCATCAATTTCTAAACACTGACTGTCTGTTCACCTTCCTCCTGTTTCTGCAATCCTGCCGCCCCAGCCACCCGAGTCCCGCATACTACCAGCTCCCCCCGCGATTGTCTCCCGCATCATGATGCCCACTCTCCCTCCCTCTCTCTCTCCCCCCCCCCCCCCGCGACTGGGCTATTGAATGTTACCCGCTCCCCTCCCGCATCTTGTTACCCGCTCCCTCCGCCCCACGATTTTACTCCCGAATCTTCTTGATACCCACTCCCCCCTCCCGCAGCCATACCTCCCAACTTTCTTTTATTGTGGAGCGGGACACTCAAGAAAAGGGGCGTGGCCTATGGAAAAGGGGGCGTGGCTTCGCTGAGGACCCGCGATCGTGAGCCACACCCCCGTTTTCGTCACTGAGGGGGCATGCCCAGCGCTCTGTGAGCAGCTGGCATGCTCCCTCTGACTCCACTGAATAGACGCTGTGCGCATGCGCACAGTGTCTATTCACCACTGCTCTGCTAAGCAGGGCAGCGATTGACAGAGCCTCCCAACTGCCCCCCCCACCGCGGGACACTGCGGCACGCGGGTGGGACAGCGGGACAGTCCCCAAAAAACGGGACTGTCTGGCGAAAATCGAGACAGTTGGGAGGTATGCGCATCTGGTTACCCGCTCCACCCCCGCTGCCCCCCCCCCCTCCTGCGATTGTCTCCAGCATCCTGGTATCCGCGCTCCTGCCTCCCCACCTGATTCCGCATCTGGTTACCTGCTCCCCCCCACGATTGTCTCCAACGTCTTGGTATCCGCGCTCCCGCCCCCCCCACCTGATTGTCTCCCGCATCTAGTTACCCGCTCCCCCCCGCGATTGTCTCCCGCGTATTGTTATACGTTCCCCCCGCGCGATTGTCTCCCGCATCTTGTTATCCACGCATCCCGCCACCCCACCTGATTGTCACCCGCATCTGGTTAAACGCCCCCCTCCCTCGATTGTCTCCCGCATCTTGTTATGTGCTCTCCCGCCGCATCTTGGTATCCGCGCTCCTGCCCCCCACCTGATTGTCTCCCGCATCTGGTTACCCGCTCCCCCCTTGCGATTAGCTTCCACATCTTATCTGCTGCCCCCCCCCCCCCGCGATTGGCCTCTTGAATGCTACCCGCTTCCTCCATCCTGCACCTTGATACCAGCTCCCCCCACCCGCAATTGATCTCCCGCATAGCAGGAGCATGCACCCAGGGCCAGGAGAGACTAGGGGAGACGGCTGTATACCCTATCCTCTCCTTAGTGTTTATAACATGAGTCAGTGAATGCATTGTGAACACTGACTGTTCTGTACCATCTTCTCTCTGCAATTCTGCCCCCCCCCCACCCCCCCGCTTGGAGATTGGGCTCCTGCATGATTTTACCTGCTCCCCCCCCCCCCACGATTGGGCTCCTGTATGTTACCCACTCCCCCCCCCGCAATTAGGCTCCCACATCATGTTGCCTGCTCCCCCCCTACCCCACAGTTGGGCTCCCACATCATTATCCCCCCTTCCGCCTGGCGCGTTTGGTCTCCCGCATGTAACCCTACCCCTACCGCGATTGCCTGAGGCTTGTTACCTGTCCCCCCTCCCACAATTGCAGCATATTACACCCCCTTCCCCCACGATTGCATCTCTCATGTTACCCTCCCGAGATTGCTTCCATCATGTTACATAGGTCTGCAATGTTCAAGTGTTCTGTGGAGAAATGTCCAGGTCACAGAATGTTTTGAGACGATGTCAGTGTGAAAGTTTATGTTATGTTTCAGGAGATGGTAAGAGATTTTACTCTAGCCTGCAGCTGGCTCTGCCAAGGTGGTCAGCTTATATGAAAATAACCTAGTACTATGAAACTGGATAACGGTCCCACGCTGGACCTTCCGCAACACCTACCAAGGTCCAGCACAAGTGGTTGTCCTTTGTATATGCGAGTATTTCACCAAAGGGGCCCTTTGGAAACCTTGCTATGGGGCCCACTCATGTAGTTATGCCCTGAGTGTGGCTATCCATTAATGGAAAACGCTTGTGTTAATGGAAATTTCAATTACTGAAGGATCAAGTAACAAAACCATCCTTGAGGGCAATATATAGGAAAAGTATATGTGCAGTATGGATCACATTCTACTGGAATGTTCATCTAACATACTTGCATGCAGTGAAGTATCTGGCCCCTTAGATATTCTATGGGTTAAAGAGATTTTAATTTGAGCCATTTTGCTTTGTGAGTGCAACAGATAAGTATCAGATCTGGCCGGTAATATGTCTACTAAACAGCATTTCCTCTGCTGCCATGTAGAGTAGAGGCTCCCTGTGTTTTGGGGGAGATGGAAAAGATTCAGGTTTGGTAGTCAGAACATGTAGTGGAGACGGCTGAAGTTTCAGGACTGACCCTGGTCCTGGGTGCAGATTTGTCTCGCTGTACCTCTCTGGAGTTCGGATATTTTTGTGATTTTTTTGGGGGGGACTTCATGTACCTTCAATTGAGTAAACTGCCTCACCGCATATCATGAGGCAGTTATACTGTGTGTTAATAACACTATCATGGAAAATAATAATAATAATATATCAGCCCATTATTTCAGGTTTCACAATTGGGAAGGATTTATTCATGAACAAGAATGCCAGAGAACTTAGGGACCTTGCTCAGCATCAGTTACAGTACAAAACTGCAACTGCTTGCAATCACGTGCTGGGGACCGCCCATCATAGGGCAATGCCCGCCAGAGATACGATCGCAATTCAATTACGATTGCATCGCTAAACTATGGATGCCCCCTGGCTGCAAAGGCAGCGCAGAGCAGTAATTTTTCTGAACATGCCCTGTTTTTATTGCCACGCACCCGTAATGCTGCATCACCACCCCAACTGCCCTGTGAATGCCTCTGCCTGTCAATCAGGCACAGGCGTTCGCATCAATGCGATGCAAATACATTGCTGGGCTTGCGCACATGCAGATCATGCACTGCACGGGCGCACTAGTCACAAAATTGTCAGTGTGTCACTATTAGGGAACTGGAGTGAATGTGTATGTGAGGGATTGGGTGAAGGGTTCGGGGGAAGTAGGGGCAGGATTGTGAACATTTGCCTAGGGCGCCTTGAAACCTTGCACCGGCCCTGTATGTACCCCATCTGTGTCACGCCTGTCTGTCTTCCCCTCCCCTTTAGAATGTAAGCTCTCAGGAGTAGGGCCTTCTTCCCTCGTGTGCTTATCCTTTCTCTTACTTTAATAATCTTCAACTGCATCAACTACAGCAGTCTTCTGCCACCTGATGCTTATTCCATTGTCATCTGCTGATGTAGCTATGTTTATTTACCCTGTATTGTCCTATATTGTCTTCAACTGTAAGTTGCTGTTTTCCTGTTTTGATTATTTGTTTATGTACTCTGTAATTGAGAGCTGCGGAACCCTTGAGGCACCATATAAATAAAGGATAATAATAATAATAACACCATGTGTTTGGTTACAGAAGCACTTTACTGACAAGTGCTCAAGTAAAGTGTAATGTTGTATGTGTTCAGAGACAGCCTGAGCAAGGGGAGGTGTAAGAGAGAAGCGCAATCCTGCATGGTCTACTCCTTCCCTGTGGAACAGCAGTGCCATTTCCCCAGAGACTCCACACTAGGCTCTTAGGCAGCACTAGGGGCTTCTAGTGACACACTCTAGTGATCAGAATCTCTGCACTGCTGGCTAGAGAGGAGGGGTCCAGGATGGAAACTGCTTCATGCCTCAGTATGCTCAAGGTACACTGCTATGGGGTCTTAAGACATGCTTATAGTAGATGTGGCAATGTGGTTTATCTGGTATAAGCATGATTCTATGCATTAGCACGTATAAGCATGGTGCTATAGATAGGCATACAAAGACAAGCTCCACAATAGGAGGAATTATTATCTTGGGCCACAACTCCTTTCCAGTGGGTGTTGGAGGAGAGTGGGAAAAATACAGGGATACAAAAATTTGCTAAAATGTTTTGCTTTATTTACATTTTTCAGAAAGAAGTGTTTTTTCTTGAGATGTTCCTACAGCTTAATTGGAGTCCACCTGTGGTAAATTCAGTTGATTGGACATGATTTGGAAAGGCACACACCTGTCTATATAAGGTCCTACATTTGACAGTTAATGTCTAAGAACAAACCAAGCATGAAGTCAAAGGAATTGTCTGTAGACCTCCGAGACAGGATTGTCTCAAGGCACAAATCTGGGGAAGGGTACAGAAAAATATCTGCTGCTTGAAGGTCCCAATGAGCACAGAGGCCTCCATCATCCATAAATGGGAGAAGATCTGAACCACCGGGTCTCTTCCAAGAGCTGGCCGGACGTCTTTACTGAGCAATCGGGGGAGAAGGGCCCTAATCAGGGAGTTGACCAAGAACCCGATGGTAACTCTGTCAGAGCTACACCATTCCTCTGTGGAGAGAGGAGAACCTTCCAGAAGGGCAACCATCTCTGCAGCAATCCACAAATCAGGCCTGTATGGTAGAGTATCCAGATGGAAGCCACTCCTTAGTTAAAAGCACATGGCAGTTCTCCTGAAGTTTGCCAAAATGCACCTGAAGGACTCACAGACCATGAGAAACAAATTCTCTGGTCTGTTGAGACAAAGATTGACCTCTTTGGTGTAAATGCCAGGCGTCATGTTTTTAGGAAACCCGGCCATCACCAGGCTAATACCATCCCTACAGTGAAGCATGGTGGTGGAAGTATCATGCTATGGGGATGTTTTTCAGCAGAAGGAACTGGGAGACTAGTCAGGATAGAGGGAAAGATAAATGCAGCAATGTACAGAGACATCCTTGATGAAAATCTGCTCCATAGCGCTCTTGACCTCAGACTGGGGCAACTGTTCATCTTTCAGCAGGACAACGACCCTAAGCACACAACCAAGACATCAAAAGAGTGGCTTCAGGACAACTCTGTGAATGTCCTTGAGTGGCCCAGGCAGAGCCCAGACTTGAATTCGATTGAACATCTCTGGCGAGATCTGAAAATAATGATTTGTAAAGGTCAGCGCACTAATTGGTTGGTAAGAGTATGTATTGGGTGTGTGATGGTCTGGGTGAAGTTTGTGTACCACGCGGATGTGTGTGTTAATGATAATCACTCTAACCGTTGGATTGCCGTGTGCATCTATTTTAATTTTATTTTGGAAATGTTTATACAGTATCAAGGTTGTCCTTACTGGCAACAACCTATGAGGGTTAAATAATGGTTCCTTTCAGTTATTTGTCCACCTCTTTCAGGTGTGTCCTGCAGACTACCCTTTATTGAGTATACCTTCCTAGTGGTATACAGGATGGACCCCAGTTCAGGTGAATGTCAGGTGTACCCTGCGGGTCACCTTTACCATAGGGGTGGTGAGAGCCTATGTTCCCTCTGAGCCTGAATGCTGGATGGTGTCTATGGAGTATGATCAGTGCGGCGTCCCGCCTGTCATACAACTTCTGTGTGTAGCACTGAGGTATGAGAGAGTGGGCTGTGTGCACTGACACTTACCGCCGTGGACAGGTTTTTCTGCTGCCTGTCGCCGGTGAGCCGCGTCTCTGCTGTTCCCCCCTCAGGCTGTCAGTCCTCCATTACCTCCGTCTTTCTTTAGTGAATGTTCTCCCCAGCGGCAGCCGGTCCACTCCGTGGCTTCTTCTGTCTCCCTTGCTGTGCGCGCTGTCTGGCGGCAGCTGATCTCCTTCCTCTCCTCCTCGTCGTCCGTGTCCCGTCCTGCCGCTTCCGGGTTCGCGCGTCACGTTCAGTACCACGTGAGCGCTCTTTTGGTGCAAAGTTCAGATTGCCCTGTTCCCTTCTCCGGCCGGAGAGGGGAACCTGCAAAGCTGTAATTTTGTGAATGAGTGTGATGTTAATTACGTCCCAACGCGTTTCAGCACGGATGCCTTTGTCTAGGGAGATCTGAAAATGTCTGTGCACTGATGCTTTCCATCCATCCTAATGGAACTTGAGAGGTGCTGCAAAGAGGAATGGGCAAAACTGCCCAAAGATAGGTGTGCCAAGCTTGTGGCATCATTTTCAAAAAGGCTTGAGGCTGTAATTGCTGCCAAAGGTGCATCAACAAAGTACTGAGCAAAGGCTGTGAATACTTATGTACATGTGATTTCTTAGGGGGTCATTCCGAGTTGTTCGCTCTGTAAATTTTTTTGCATCGCAGCGATTGCGACTGCGCCAAGTAAATTTGCTATGCAGTTAGGAATTTTACTCACAGCTTTTTCATCGTTCTGTTGATCGTAGTGTGATTGACAGGAAGTGGGTGTTTCTGGGCGGAAACTCGCCGTTTTATGGGTGTGTGTGAAAAAACGCTACCGTTTCTGGGAAAAACGCGGGAGTGGCTGGAGAAACGGGGGAGTGTCTGGGCGAACGCTGGGTGTGTTTGTGACGTCAAACCAGGAACGACAAGCACTGAACTGATCGCAGATGCCGAGTAAGTCTGGAGCTACTCAAAAACTGCTAAGAGAGGTGTAATCGCAATATTGCGAATACGTCATTCGCAATTTTAAGAAGCTAAGATTCACTCCCAGTAGGCGGCGGCTTAGCGTGAGTAAATCTGCTAAAAGCAGCTTGCGAGCGAACAACTCGGAATGAGGGCCTTAGTTTTTTATTTTGCATAAATTTGCAAAAATCTCAAAAAAACTTTTTTCACATTGTCAGTATGGAGTATTGTGTGTAGAATTTGAAGGGAAAATTAATTTATTCCATTTTAGAATAAGGCTGCAACATAACAAAATGTGGAAAAAGTGAAGCGCTGTGAATACTTTCCGGATGCACTGTAGGTCTATTGGTTGTTTGAGCTGTCAATCAAAGATTAGCCAGTTAGGAGATTATGTATATGCAGATTTTGTTTAGGTAATATTATGCTAGCAGAGGATTTCATCTTCCTCTTGCCATTTTGGGAGCTCCCTGGTCTGGTTAAGTAGACTGTGCTCTCTGCAGTATTTTCAATTTCTATATTACATTTCTTTGCTTTATCTTCTAAAGCCCCACTTTCTGTCACTGCTGCATGTTCATATAATTTATCATCCTAAATCTCAATTTAGTTTCCTTTTTTTAAAATTTCATTTGATACTCTATTCTGTGCTTATAGTTTACTTCCCTCCCCCCTCTCATGTCTCGTCCCCACAGGAACGCCCCCCTCCCCACCGTTTGGTAGAAGTGGCAAGGCCACTCTCATCAGCTGCGGCTTCTCCCTGAGAGGAGCCTGCAGCTATGCCACCCACTCGGCCGCCCGCCCCCCTCCACTGCTGGAGCTGCAGTGCCAGCTGTGGGAGGTTTTATTACAGCTTCTTCTCCAGCAAGTATTCAGGCTTCGCTCCCCATAGTCGCCGCGGGTCCCGCAGGCAACCCCATGCCCAGCCTCCACAGTTCAAGGTGCAGCGGATGGCCCAACTCCGGCCGCGGTAAGCCCCACCCCCGTAGTCGCGGGCACCATTTTGGATCAGACTGGTTTAACACCAGCGTTTTCAGCCCCCACAGCTTCAGGAGCTGGGGGAGCAGCATTAGGGGCGCATAATATGCAAACTAGGGATGAGCGGGTTCGGTTCCTCGGAATCCGAACCCGCCCGAACTTCAGTTTTTTTCACACGGGGCCGAGCGACTCGGATCTTCCCGCCTTGCTCGGTTAACCCGAGCGCGCCCGAACGTCATCATCCCGCTGTCGGATTCTCGCGAGACTCGGATTCTATATAAGGAGCCGCGCGTCGCCGCCATTTTCACACGTGCATTGAGATTCATAGGGAGAGGACGTGGCTGGTGTCCTCTCCGTTTATAGAGAAGAGAGTGAGACAGTAGAGAGAGACACAGTAGTAATTTTGAGGAGCATTAGGAGGAGTACTAGTAGTTACTTGCTGAAGTGATAGATAGTGTGACTGTATTATCTGACTTGTGGGGGAGACACTGACAGTGGGGAGCAGTTAGAGTCTGAGAGCAGGACTCAGGAGTACATATAACGTACAGTGCACACTTTTGCTGCAAGAGTGCCACACTGCCATTGTGACCACACTGACCACCAGTATAATATATATTGTGATTGTCTGCTTAGGAGTACTACTTGCAAGTTGCTGATAGTGTGACCACTGACCAGTGACCTGACCACCAGTTTAATAATCACCACCAGTGAGTTTAATATATATATATATATATATATAATTGTATATAATATATATATAATATTGTATACCACCTACCCGTGGTTTTTTTTTTCTTTCTTCTTTATACATACTACTATAGTAGCTTACTGTAGCAGTCTGCGGTGCTGCTGAGCTGACAGTGTCCAGCAGGTCCGTCATCAGTCATTACATAATAAATATATATACCTGTCCGGCTGCAGTACTAGTGATATTATATATATATATATATATATTGATTTCATCTCATTATCATCCAGTCTATATTAGCAGCAGACACAGTACGGTAGTCCACGGCTGTAGCTACCTCTGTGTCGGCAGTCGCTCGTCCATCCATAATTGTATACCACCTAACCGTGGTTTTTTTTCTTTCTTTCTTCTTTATACATACTACTATAGTAGCTTACTGTAGCAGTCTGCGGTGCTGCTGAGCTGACAGTGTCCAGCAGGTCCGTCATCAGTCATTACATAATAAATATATATACCTGTCCGGCTGCAGTACTAGTGATATTATATATATATATATATATATATATATTGATTTCATCTCATTATCATCCAGTCTATATTAGCAGCAGACACAGTACGGTAGTCCACAGCTGTAGCTACCTCTGTGTCGGCAGTCGCTCGTCCATCCATAATTGTATACCACCTAACCGTGGTTTTTTTTTTTTCTTTCTTCTTTATACATACTACTATAGTAGCTTACTGTAGCAGTCTGCGGTGCTGCTGAGCTGACAGTGTCCAGCAGGTCCGTCATCAGTCATTACATAATAAATATATATACCTGTCCGGCTGCAGTACTAGTGATATTATATATATATATATATATATATTGATTTCATCTCATTATCATCCAGTCTATATTAGCAGCAGACACAGTACGGTAGTCCACGGCTGTAGCTACCTCTGTGTCGGCAGTCGCTCGTCCATCCATAATTGTATACCACCTACCCGTGGTTTTTTTTTTTTCTTTCTTCTTTATACATACTACTATAGTAGCTTACTGTAGCAGTCTGCGGTGCTGCTGAGCTGACAGTGTCCAGCAGGTCCGTCATCAGTCATTACATAATAAATATATATACCTGTCCGGCTGCAGTACTAGTGATATTATATATATATATATTGATTTCATCTCATTATCATCCAGTCTATATTAGCAGCAGACACAGTACGGTAGTCCACGGCTGTAGCTACCTCTGTGTCGGCAGTCGCTCGTCCATCCATAATTGTATACCACCTAACCGTGGTTTTTTTTTTTCTTTCTTCTTTATACATACTACTATAGTAGCTTACTGTAGCAGTCTGCGGTGCTGCTGAGCTGACAGTGTCCAGCAGGTCCGTCATCAGTCATTACATAATAAATATATCTACCTGTCCGGCTGCAGTACTAGTGTGATATTATATATATATATATATATATTGATTTCATCTCATTATCGTCCAGTCTATATTAGCAGCAGACACAGTACGGTAGTCCACGGCTGTAGCTACCTCTGTGTCGGCAGTCGCTCGTCCATCCATAATTGTATACCACCTACCCGTGGTTTTTTTTCTTTTTCTTTCTTCTTTATACATACTACTATAGTAGCTTACTGTAGCAGTCTGCGGTGCTGCTGAGCTGACAGTGTCCAGCAGGTCCGTCATCAGTCATTACATAATAAATATATCTACCTGTCCGGCTGCAGTACTAGTGTGATATAATATATATTGATTTCATCTCATTATCATCCAGTCTATATTAGCAGCAGATACAGTACGGTAGTCCACGGCTGTAGTAGCTACCTCTGTGTCGGCAGTCGCTCGTCCATCCATAATTGTATACCACCTACCCGTGTTTTTTTTTTTTCTTTCTTCTTTATACATACTACTATAGTAGCTTACTGTAGCAGTCTACGGTGCTGCTGAGCTGACAGTGTCCAGCAGGTCCGTCATCAGTCATTACATAATAAATATATATACCTGTCCGGCTGCAGTACTAGTGATATTATATATATATATATATTGATTTCATCTCATTATCATCCAGTCTATATTAGCAGCAGACACAGTACGGTAGTCCACGGCTGTAGCTACCTCTGTGTCTTTTAGTTGTGCCTATTAAAATATGGAGAACAAAAATGTTGAGGTTCCAAAATTAGGGAAAGATCAAGATCCACTTCCACCTCGTGCTGAAGCTGCTGCTACTAGTCATGGCCGAGACGATGAAATGCCAGCAACGTCGTCTGCCAAGGCCGATGCCCAATGTCATAGTACAGAGCATGTAAAATCCAAAACACAAAATATCAGTAAAAAAAGGACTCCAAAATCTAAAATAAAATTGTCGGAGGAGAAGCGTAAACTTGCCAATATGCCATTTACCACACGGAGTGGCAAGGAACGGCTGAGGCCCTGGCCTATGTTCATGGCTAGTGGTTCAGCTTCACATGAGGATGGAAGCACTCAGCCTCTCGCTAGAAAACTGAAAAGACTCAAGCTGGCAAAAGCACCGCAAAGAACTGTGCGTTCTTCGAAATCCCAAATCCACAAGGAGAGTCCAATTGTGTCGGTTGCGATGCCTGACCTTCCCAACACTGGACATGAAGAGCATGCGCCTTCCACCATTTGCACGCCCCCTGCAAGTGCTGGAAGGAGCACCCGCAGTCCAGTTCCTGATAGTCAGATTGAAGATGTCAGTGTTGAAGTACACCAGGATGAGGAGGATATGGGTGTTGCTGGCGCTGGGGAGGAAATTGACAAGGAGGATTCTGATGGTGAGGTGGTTTGTTTAAGTCAGGCACCCGGGGAGACACCTGTTGTCCGTGGGAGGAATAGGGCCGTTGACATGCCTGGTGAAAATACCAAAAAAATCAGCTCTTCGGTGTGGAAGTATTTCACCAGAAATGCGGACAACATTTGTCAAGCCGTGTGTTGCCTTTGTCAAGCTGTAATAAGTAGGGGTAAGGACGTTAACCACCTCGGAACATCCTCCCTTATACGTCACCTGCAGCGCATTCATAATAAGTCAGTGACAAGTTCAAAAACTTTAGGCGACAGCGGAAGCAGTCCACTGACCAGTAAATCCCTTCCTCTTGTAACCAAGCTCACGCAAACCACCCCACCAACTCCCTCAGTGTCAATTTCCTCCTTCCCCAGGAATGCCAATAGTCCTGCAGGCCATGTCACTGGCAATTCTGACGAGTCCTCTCCTGCCTGGGATTCCTCCGATGCATCCTTGCGTGTAACGCCTACTGCTGCTGGCGCTGCTGTTGTTGCTGCTGGGAGTCGATGGTCATCCCAGAGGGGAATTCGTAAGCCCACTTTTACTACTTCCACCAAGCAATTGACTGTCCAACAGTCCTTTGCGAGGAAGATGAAATATCACAGCAGTCATCCTGTTGCAAAGCGGATAACTGAGGCCTTGACAACTATGTTGGTGTTAGACGTGCGTCCGGTATCCGCCGTTAGTTCACAGGGAACTAGACAATTTCTTGAGGTAGTGTGCCCCCGTTACCAAATATCATCTAGGTTCCACTTCTCTAGGCAGGCGATACCGAGAATGTACACGGACGTCAGAAAAAGACTCACCAGTGTCCTAAAAAATGCAGTTGTACCCAATGTCCACTTAACCACGGACATGTGGACAAGTGGAGCAGGGCAGGGTCAGGACTATATGACTGTGACAGCCCACTGGGTAGATGTATGGACTCCCGCCGCAAGAACAGCAGCGGCGGCACCAGTAGCAGCATCTCGCAAACGCCAACTCTTACCTAGGCAGGCTACGCTTTGTATCACCGGTTTCCAGAATACGCACACAGCTGAAAACCTCTTACGGCAACTGAGGAAGATCATCGCGGAATGGCTTACCCCAATTGGACTCTCCTGTGGATTTGTGGCATCGGACAACGCCAGCAATATTGTGTGTGCATTAAATATGGACAAATTCCAGCACGTCCCATGTTTTGCACATACCTTGAATTTGGTGGTGCAGAATTTTTTAAAAAACGACAGGGGCGTGCAAGAGATGCTGTCGGTGGCCAGAAGAATTGCGGGACACTTTCGGCGTACAGGCACCACGTACAGAAGACTGGAGCACCACCAAAAACGCCTGAACCTGCCCTGCCATCATCTGAAGCAAGAAGTGGTAACGAGGTGGAATTCAACCCTCTATATGCTTCAGAGGTTGGAGGAGCAGCAAAAGGCCATTCAAGCCTATACAATTGAGCACGATATAGGAGGTGGAATGTACCTGTCTCAAGCGCAGTGGAGAATGATTTCAACGTTGTGCAAGGTTCTGCAACCTTTTGAACTTGCCACACGTGAAGTCAGTTCAGACACTGCCAGCCTGAGTCAGGTCATTCCCCTCATCAGGCTTTTGCAAAAGAAGCTGGAGGCATTGAAGGAGGAGCTAAAGGGGAGCGATTCCGCAAGGCATGTGGGACTTGTGGATGGAGCCCTTAATTCGCTTAACAAGGATTCACGGGTGGTCAATCTGTTGAAATCAGAGCACTACATTTTGGCCACCGTGCTCGATCCTAGATTTAAAACCTACCTTGGATCTCTCTTTCCGGCAGACACAAGTCTGCTGGGGTTCAAAGACCTGCTGGTGACAAAATTGTCAAGTCAAGCGGAACGCGACCTGTCAACATCTCCTCCTTCACATTCTCCCGCAACTGGGGGTGCGAGGAAAAGGCTCAGAATTCCGGGCCCACCCGCTGGCGGTGATGCAGGGCAGTCTGGAGCGACTGCTGATGCTGACATCTGGTCCGGACTGAAGGACCTGACAACGATTACAGACATGTCGTCTACTGTCACTGCATATGATTCTCTCACCATTGAAAGAATGGTGGAGGATTATATGAGTGACCGCATCCAAGTAGGCACGTCAGACAGTCCGTACTTATACTGGCAGGAAAAAGAGGTAATTTGGAGGCCCTTGCACAAACTGGCTTTATTCTACCTAAGTTGCCCTCCCACAAGTGTGTACTCCGAAAGAGTGTTTAGTGCCGCCGCTCACCTTGTCAGCAATCTGCGTACGAGGTTACTTCCGGAAAATGTGGAGAAGATGATGTTCATTAAAATGAATTATAATCAATTCCTCCGTGGAGACACTGACCAGCAGCAATTGCCTCCACAAAGTACACAGGGAGCTGAGATGGTGGATTCCAGTGGGGACGAATTGATAATCTGTGAGGAGCGGGATGTACACAGTGATATATCGGAGGATGATGATGAGGTGGACATCTTGCCTTTGTAGAGCCAGTTTGTGCAAGGAGAGATTAATTGCTTCTTTTTCGGTGGGGGTCCAAACCAACCCGTCATTTCAGTCACAGTCGTGTGGCAGACCCTGTCACTGAAACGATGGGTTGGTTAAAGTGTGCATGTCCTGTTTATACAACATAAGGGTGGGTGGGAGGGCCCAAGGACAATTCCATCTTGCACCTCTTTTTTCTTTCATTTTTATTTGCGTCATGTGCTGTTTGGGGAGTGTTTTTTGGAAGGGCCATCCTGCGTGACACTGCAGTGCCACTCCTAGATGGGCCAGGTGTTTGTGTCGGCCACTAGGGTCGCTTAGCTTACTCACACAGCTACCTCATTGCGCCTCTTTTTTTCTTTGCGTCATGTGCTGTTTGGGGAGTGTTTTTTGGAAGGGCCATCCTGCGTGACACTGCAGTGACACTCCTAGATGGGCCAGGTGTTTGTGTCGGCCACTAGGGTCGCTTATCTTACTCACACAGCTACCTCATTGCGCCTCTTTTTTTCTTCTTTGCGTCATGTGCTGTTTGGGGAGTGTTTTTTGGAAGGGCCATCCTGCGTGACACTGCAGTGCCACTCCTAGATGGGCCAGGTGTTTGTGTCGGCCACTAGGGTCGCTTAGCTTACTCACACAGCTACCTCATTGCGCCTCTTTTTTTCTTTGCGTCATGTGCTGTTTGGGGAGTGTTTTTTGGAAGGGCCATCCTGCGTGACACTGCAGTGCCACTCCTAGATGGGCCAGGTGTTTGTGTCGGCCACTAGGGTCGCTTAGCTTAGTCATTCAGCGACCTCGGTGCAAATTTTAGGACTAAAAATAATATTGTGATGTGTGAGGTATTCAGAATAGACTGAAAATGAGTGGAAATTATGGTTTTTGAGGTTAATAATACTTTGGGATCAAAATGACCCCCACATTCTATGATTTAAGCTGTTTTTTAGGGTTTTTTGAAAAAAACACCCGAATCCAAAACACACCCGAATCCGACAAAAAAAATTCGGTGAGGTTTTGCCAAAACGCGGTCGAACCCAAAACACGGCCGCGGAACCGAACCCAAAGCCAAAACACAAAACCCGAAAAATTTCAAGTGCACATCCCTAATGCAAACCCCTGTTATGGTTCAAGTGGGGGTAATGTTATGTCCCCTCGGATTTTGTAAGGAGCAGGCCAGTAATGCAGCAGGTGAGATTGTCACCTGTGAGCAACACTTTTCCCAGGCTGGTTTTACCTAGGAGTACTTCCCACTTCGTCCGATTATATGAGTCATGTCGGAGTGCAGCTATGCTACATGTACATGTACCA
Organism: Pseudophryne corroboree; assembly: GCF_028390025.1. Taxonomy (NCBI): domain Eukaryota; kingdom Metazoa; phylum Chordata; class Amphibia; order Anura; family Myobatrachidae; genus Pseudophryne; species Pseudophryne corroboree. The sequence goes on along the minus strand of NC_086445.1, from coordinate 820,345,920 downwards.
CAGGCAGCAGTTAATTGGTCTCCTTAGGGTGTGTCCACACGGTGAGATATTTTCTTTCAATTTGACTATATAGTCAAAATCGCAAGAAAAGTTAGTGCAGATCGCAAGGTGAAAGTCACCTTGTGATCCCGATTCGATCCCGATGCGCGGTCCCGCCAGGTCGGCATTGCAAGAAAAGATAGACTGTGCAGGCAAGTCAATCCTTGCTAGATCGGTGTACTATCTAGTTCATCTCACATGTCAATGACATCTCACATAAGCCAAAATCGTAGGCACACATAGGGGGTCATTCCGTGTTGTTCGCTCGTTGCCGATTTTCGCTATACTGCGATTAGTCGCTTACTGCGCATGCGCAAGGTTCGCAGAGCGCATGCGCTTAGTTATTTTACACAAAAGTTAGGTATTTTACTCACGGCATAACAAAGCTTTTTCATCGCTGTGCTGATCGTAGTGTGATTGACAGGAAGTGGGTGTTTCTGGGCAGAAACTGGCCGTTTTATGGGAGTGTGCGGAAAAAACGCAGGCGTTTGAGTTGCAAAACGCAGGAGTGTCTGGAGAAACGGGGGAGTGGTTGGGCGAACGCTGGGTGTGTTTGTGACATCAAACCAGGAACGAAAAGGACTGAGCTGGTCGCAATGGCTGAGTTAGTCTGGAGCTACTCAGAAAATGCTAAGAAATTTCTATTCGCAATTCTGCTAATCTTTCGTTCGCGCTTCTGCTAAGCTAAGATACACTTCCAGAGGGCGGCTGCCTAGCGTGTGCAATGCTGCTAAAAGCAGCTAGCGAGCGAACAACTCGGAATCACCCCCATAGTCCATATCTCAAGAAAAGTTAGTCAAAATCGGAGGTGCTCCGGGGAGTTCAAGGGAAATCGCAAGTGAAAATCGGGCATAGCAAGGATCTCACCATGTGTACACACCGTTACTTTTACCAGCATACACTGCAGGCACCTTTTTCCAGTATGCAGCAGGAATTGATTAGCCCCCAATTTTCACAAGCGACAGGGCAGTTTGTGCAGCAGTCTTTGTACCCTCAGTTCAGTAATTTCACTGCGCATCAATCTTTGTGTAACCCTACGGTAATTTTACACACCCCATTTTAGTTCAGTTGCCTGGCACACAGCAAATAGGGCAACCTTCTTTGCCTCAGGACTGGCGCCAGTTAGGCCACTCTCCACCACAATCCATTATGACTTCACCTCCTCCAGCTTCTCCTGCCCAAGCGCTCTCAGCTGCACCCGAGGCTATTGCAGTAGAAGGTTTACCTGTGCCTAATGCAGTTAATTTAAGTTTCCAGGATCTAGTGTCTCAGTCAGTACCAGCGGCGTCAAGTGACAACGAGAAAGACTAGTCATCAGCGGGTCAAGATGCAGTGGGCGCACTGGGCAGCATGGGACAAGCTTCAAGTTCAGCAGAACAGGATCCGGTACTGTCCACTTCAGGATATGGTGAGAAAAAATGCAGCTGCTACAATCAACACTCTAGCGTCACATTCAGAAGAGTCTTCAGATTCCTCCAGATTGCTGGAGAATCCGCGTAAATTTATGCGTACATTTGTTCAGCATTTAAAAGGGAAGTATAGGAGCCCCAAAGGTGTTCGTAGTATAGCAGGTAGCTCGGCTTTGGATGCAATGGGTGATGCGGTTCATTGCGCTAATACTGCTATATTAAGGGGTGTGAGGTCTAGATGATTAAAAAAGGTCGCTTTGTGGATATGTTTGTGATCCCACATGATGTTAAGAAGGCCTTGGATACAGCAAAGGCTGGAGGGCCAGTGGCTGAGGAGGCTAGGCATAGCTATGCAAATTGGCTGTCAGGAATATATATATTTGCAGTCTGCTATATTGAAACACGGCCATCTGAGTTTTTGAATGTTTTGAAGTATTTGCGTTTGGTGCATAATATGTACTTGATGGCTAGGCATAATATTTGTCATCAATATGACAAATTATTTAGAAAAAAACAGGATGAGCAAAAAAATTTGAGCTTGGGTTTCAAGGATGTAGAAGTTTGGCTTGAAGTTACACAAAGCACTAGGCCTTCTGCAGAGTTGTTTGGTGGGCGGAAACAGCCCTCTCTCGAGCAGTGTAATAGAGGAACAGCCTGCCTCTATAGACACATCTGTTTGTTTTCTGGGGGATGTCACCCTACAAAGGATTGCAGCCGTCCCACAGGTCAGCAAGCAGTTAGAGGTGAGCAGAGACCTCTTCCTAGGTAAGGCGGAGTATCCAGTGAATTTGGAAGTTTTAGAGCATTGGTTAGGGCGCTATCCTCTCAGGGAGTAGTCGGCCTTTTTGCTGTGCAGTTTTAAACATGGTTTTCGTTTGTTGGTAGTTAGGTACAGCTGAGAGGAACCTTAAATCGGCTAGATATTTTCCGGAAGTTGTTAAGAGTAAAATTGTAGCGGATATCAAGTTGGATCAGATGTACGGTCCTTTTGCGTTCCTACCTTTGTATGAGTTTTGTGTTTCACCATTTGGGGTCATTCCAAAAAAGGAGCCTGGGAAGTTCATGCTTATTCAGCACCTATGTTACCCAGAAGCGGGGTCAGTGAATGATGCGCTTCAGATGGAGCTATGCTAATCGGCAAGACGGACAGACGGGCACAAATGGGAGGCACGTGCATCTTAGATGCGCACGCGCCCCATTCACTTTGAATGAGGATGTCTATGTATGCTCGGGGGTGGGCCGCGGTGCAGGCGCGCCTAGGCACTCCACTCACCCCCCGCCTGCGATGCAGCCACGCTCAGTGGGGCTCCATTCATAGATCCAGCTTTTTGCAGTGTAGTTTACCAATCGTTTGATGATGCCTTTTATATTGTGTAAAGTTTTGGTAGAGGAGCTTTATTAGCGAAAGTAGATATAGAATCTGCATTTAGGTTGCTCCCTCTTCATCCGGATTCTTTTAAATACATGGGTTTTAGGCTAGACTGTGCATACTTTTCCTATGGGCTGTTCTGTTTCATGCTCCTTTTTTGAATGTTTTTGTTCCTTTTTGCAATGGTGTATTCAAGCAGGTTGAAGCAATTGAGAGTGGCTCATTATGTAAACGACTTACTGTTGGTAGGGCCTGTAGAGAGTGCGTTGTGTCAGGAATTGCTTTTTTCAGTTCAGGCCCTGTTTTCAGTTATGGGAGTCTCTATTACAAAAGGATAGACATAAGTGCCTTTGAAGCGGTTATCATACTTAGGTATCGAAATCTATACAGAAGAGGAGCTTTGTAGGTTGCCATCGGAGAAAGTGGGTCATTTAAAGGAGTTGCTGGAAATTTTCGTTTCCGCAAAAAAAATGATATAAAGCCAAGTGCAGTCACTTTTGGGAATACTAAATTTTTCATGCATGGTTATGCCGATGGGACGGGTGTTATGCCGGAGGTTGGAAAGAGCAACCACAGGCACAAAAAGGGCCCACCATATGGTTTGCATTTCATCAGAGATGAAATAGGATCTTAGGGTATGGCTACTTTTCTTGCAGGATATCAATGGGATGCGCATTTGGCTTCAAAAGCTGGTGGCCAACTCTGAGCTGCAATTATTTACAGATGCTTCAGGATCTATAGGTTTTGGTGCATATTTTGAAGGGGAATGGTCTGCGGAGGTTTGCCCTGAGGATTGGTGTTTAGAAGGTCTTACCATTAACATGCTTTTGCTGCAGCTTTTTCCCATTATTGTGGCAGTGTAGCTTTGGTCTTTTAGGTTTAGCAAATTTAGAATTGTGTTTTGGTGTAATAATCTGGGTGTAGTTCAGGCTATCAGTAACCAAAAGACGGTCTGTCAGGAAGCGTTAAGACTGCTTAGGCATCTAACATTGATCAACCTGTGGAGGAATATTGACTTTACGGCGAAGCATGTTCCCGGGGTTAAAATTGAGATAGCAGATGCTTTGTCTCATTTTCAATAGGAGAGGTTTAGGTCATTAGCTCTGTCAGCTAGTGTTGATGGTTTGTCTTGTCCTGATTATACACTGCTCAAAAAAATAAAGGGAACACTTAAACAACACATCCTAGATCTGAATGAATGAAATATTCGTATTAAATACTTTGTTCTTTACATAGTTGAATGTGCTGACAACAAAATCACACAAAAATTATCAATGGAAATCAAATTTATTAACCCATGGAGGTCTGGATTTGGAGTCACACTCAAAATTAAAGTGGAAAAACACACTACAGACTGATCCAACTTTGATGTAATGTCCTTAAAACAAGTCAAAATGAGGCTCAGTAGTGTGTGTGGCCTCCACTTGCCTGTATGACCTCCCTACAATGCCTGGGCATGCTCCTGATGAGGTGGCGGATGGTCTCCTGAGGGATCTCCTCCCTGACCTGGACTAAAGCATCCGCCAACTCCTGGACAGTCTGTGGTGCAACAAGGGTTGGTGGATGGAGCGAGACATGATGTCCCAGATGTGCTCAATTGGATTCAGGTCTGGGGAACTGGCGGGCCAGTCCATAGCATCAATGCTTTTGTCTTGTAGGAACTGCTGACACACTCCAGCCACATGAGGTCTAGCATTGTCTTGCATTATGAGGAACCCAGGGCCAACCGCACCAGCATATGGTCTCACAAGGGGTCTGAGGATCTCATCTCGGTACCTAATGGCAGTCAGGCTACCTCTGGTGAGCACATGGAGGGCTGTGCGGCCCCCCATAGAAATGCCACCCCACACCATTACTGACCCACTGCCAAACAGGTCATGCTGGAGGATGTTGCAGGCAGCAGAACGTTCTCCATGGCGTCTCCAGACTCTGTCACGTCTGTCACATGTGCTCAGTGAGAAGCTGCTTTCATCTGTGAAGAGCACAGGGCGCCAGTGGCGAATTTGCCAATCTTGGTGTTTTCTGGCTAATGCCAAACGTCCTGCACGGTGTTGGGCTGTAAGCACAACCCCCACCTGTGGGCGTCGGGCCCTCGTACCACCCTCATGGAGTCTGTTTCTGATCATTTGAGTAGACACATGCACATTTGTGGCTTGCTGGAGGTCATTTTGCAGGGCTCTGGCAGTGCTCCTCCTGTTCCTCCTTGCACAAAGGCAGAGGTAGTGGTTCTGCTGCTGGGTTGTTGCCCTCCTACAGCCTCCTCCACATCTCCTGATGTACTGGTCTGTCTCCTGGTAGCGCCTCCATGCTCTGGACACTACGCTGACAGACACAGCAAACCTTCTTGCCACAGCTTGCATTGATGTGCCATCCTGGATGAGCTGCACTACCTGAGCCACTTGTGTGGGTTGTAGGGGGGTCATACAGGCATGTGGAGGCCACACACACTACTGAGCCTCATTTTGACTTGTTTTAAGGACATTACATCAAAGTTGGATCAGCCTGTAGTGTGTTTTTCCACTTTAATTTTGAGTGTGACTCCAAATCCAGACCTCCATGGGTTAATAAATTTGATTTCCATTTATCATTTTTGTGTGATTTTGTTGTCAGCACATTCAACTATGTAAAGAACAAAGTATTTAATAAGAATATTTCATTCATTCAGATCTAGGATGTGTTATTTTAGTGTTCCCTTTATTTTTTTGAGCAGTGTATATGGCAGATTATCAGGCTGGCATCAGTGCGCATGCATTGAAAGCTGAGGTCGTATTCGGCAGCATGGTTTGACTGGCAGGCATTTATGGCGTGCAAAGGAGTCGGTAAGAGTTTGCGAGATGCCATGTTGGAGTTTGTATTGTTGTGGCATGAGAGGGGTCATTCTAAAGCAGCAATGTCTGGTGCTCTGGAGGGAATCTCTTATTTTTTGTGTTTGCAAGGTTTGGAGGACCCCGCTAAATAATTTTCTATACAGGGCATTGAAAGGATGGGCTAAGGAGCAAGCGAATTTAGGTGATGCTCGTAGACCCATTGATATCGGGGTTTTGAAAGATATAGTGGCAGAGGTTTCAGGAATAGCGCTTGGGGAGTTTTTCAGTTTGGCTTTTGCGCTAGTGCTTGGGGAGTTTGTTCAGTTTGGCTTTTGTGCTAGCTGTCTTCGGTGTGTTACGGGTAGGGGAATTAGTGGTGGTTAACAAAAACATCACTAGCACGGGGATTATGCTTGTTACTTATCAAGATTCAGAGGTCCAAGACGGATCAGCTGCGAGAGGGTGGTGGACTTCTGTTCCTGTGCGCCCTGAGAAGAGCATATGCCCAGCAGCAATAGCTATCAAAGTTTCAGTTCTCAAGCGGATTTAACAAGTGTTTGATTGCTTTAGACTTGCCTCTGTCACAGTATGGCACACATTCATTTAGCATAGGTGCAGCGTCGGGTTCTTCAATCGAGGCAATTCAAAAATTAGGCAGTAGGAAGTCATCAGCTTACAAAACTTATATCCAGAATGATAAGTTGCAGAGTTAGACGCTTCCCGCGAGTTGGTTGTTTGGGAATCCCAGGGCCTTAAGCTACCCGCCACTAGGGGGTTTGGAGTTCTTTTCACTTTTTTCCTCATCAATTTTTGAGGTTTGGTGTTGTTCACCTCCATCTGGGTCACTCAAACAGCTCAGTTTCCCTTACCCTGCTAGTTAAGTAACCGTTACAAGTTATTAATGTGGGTACATTTTTTGTTTTCATGCAGGTTTTTTGACATGGTCAAGTCGGGTGTGGATTGTGGGTCATTTTTATGTTTATTGGGCTTGTAAACACACTGTGACTAAATCATTACCTTTTGATGTGCGCTGGATTGGTTTGAGGGGGTTGCAGTGGAAAGGTTTATTAAATTTGCTTTGGATATCAGAGGATAAATAGGGTGCCCCAGATTGTTTGATAGAGCTTATTAATGATATAAAGATGGATTTTAAAATAATTGCAGTGCATTGGCCACAAGTAAGGTTGATTTGGTCTGAAGTTATACCATGGGCAGGGCAGCTTTAGACAGAGTGAGGAAAAGCTGAATGCTGCAGTGTCCAGGTTTGTGGTTAGTTTGAACGGGTATGTTATAAAGCATCCTCATTTATGTTATGAAGAGGTTCAGTTTTATAGGCAGGACGGAGTACACTTGACAGGTGAAGGTTTGGAGTTATGTGTCACAGCCTTGTTGAACGGTCTGATGGACATATGAAGTATGACGTTTGGTGGCTGTAAGTAGCTTGTTGACTCCATTTGTGGCGGAAAGCAGTGCTCCTCTGTGGCTCAATTTAGCGCAGCAGAGCTTGGAGCATTTCCCCTTTGATAAAGGCGAGTCGGTCACTACCTTAGGGGAGGACCAGGTCACCATTAGGGAGGGACCAGCACTGTCTTAGTTAAGTAGAGATGGTTCTACCTAAGATGGATTGCACAAGGGGTTGAAAGTCTGCCCCGTTTTAGTAATTCAAACTTTATATAAGGGCTGTGGCCGAGGTTGCACTGCTTCTTTTGCCACCATGATTAATATTTGCAATTCTAATTTGATTAAAGAAATTTGGCTGTGAGCTCAATTTTTTCCAATCTATACAGTTGTCCATGTCTTTATTTATTATTATGGTCTGAGTGGTGATGAAAATAATAAGGCATATGGGCGACTTAAAAGACTTGAAAATCCTGCATAGGTTTGAGAGAATGTATTCACCTTGATTTTTAGTTGAGGTAAAACTGGTTAGAACAGGTTTTTTGTTGATATAGGTCTATTGGTTATTTGAGCTTTCAATCAGAGAGTTAGCCAGTTAGGAAATTATGTGTAGATGAGTTTTGTTAAGGTTATATTATGCTGGCAGAGGATTTCATCTTCTTTTCCCCATTTTAGGATCCCACACACCCACCTGACATTAAGGTTTCAAATTCTCAAGAGTATTTTTTTTTTATGTTAGAATAAGATATTTGATTTATTCCAGCAATGCGAGGCGCAGCGGGCAGAAAGCAGTGCTCCTTGGTGGCTCAATTTAGCACAGCAAAGCTTGGAGCATTTCCCCTTTGAAAAAGGCGAGTCGGTCACTACCTTATGGGAGGACCAGAACACCATCTAATTAATGGGAGATGGTTCAACCCAAGATGGATTGCGCAAGGGGCGGAAACTCTGCCCCGTTTTAGTAATTCAAACTTTATATAAGGGCTATGGCTGAGGTTGCACTGCTTCTTTCGCCACCATGATTAATATTTACAATTCTAATTTGATTTAATAAATTTGGCTGTGACCTCCATTTTTTCCAATCTATACAGTTGTCTGTGTCTTTATTTATTATTATGATCTGAGTGGTGTTTAAAATAATAAAGCATAAGGGTGACTTATATGGTTTGGAGTGTGCTTTTCATTTGTTGTCTTTTTGTAAAGTAAGTGTGTGTTTGGCTGTGATTTTTTAATTTTTTTAGAGTTTGCAATTTAATTTATCTTTTTGGAAGAAGGAAAGTGTGCGTGTGTGTTTGTGTTTATATATTTTTCTTTGAATTGTATGGTGTGAGTTTTGCAATATATCATTATAAGCATAGTTTATATTAGAGATGTGCGCAGGCTCAAATTTACTCTGATTTATTCAGTTTTACTCAGATCTCAACAACATTTTATTGGCTGTCATGCATTTTGGATAAACAATAAGATAAATGCAGATAAATTCAAACTTGTGCTAGTTTTGTGAAAAGAACTGAGTAAACCTGAACCTGCACATCTATAGTTTATATTTACTCTAAAGTAAAGTTTTTTTAATGGAATGCTGTCATTTCTGATGGAAGAATGTCTAACACATTACTACTGTGTTCAATCAGGTGATGCGGATAGTGTTTTTTTTTTTGTTCATATGCAATTGTCACTCTCTGGCCTACATTAGGCGTGTGCTTGTTCTCTACCCTTCTCATATTGAAAGACACCAGTTCTGATTAGAGATGAGCGGGTTCGGATCTCCGAGAACTGAAACCCCCCGAACTCCACGTGGTTTACACGGGTCCGTGGCAGCCTCGGTTCTTCCCGCCTGACTCGGAAAACCTGAACGAGGCAAAACGTCATCATCCCGCTGTCGGATTCTCACGAGATTCGGATTCTATATAAAGAGCCGCGCGTTGCCGCCATTTTCACTCGTGCATTATAGAGAGAGCGAGAGGATGTGGCTACGTTCTCTCAGTGGAAAGCTCAATATCAGCTCAATATCAGTGCCCAGTATCAGTGCCGCATTGTGGTGACCAGTATACTACAGTACAATAGTCCAGTGCTGCATCTCGTTGCTCAGCGTCAGTTCTAGTATCCTCATCAGTGCTCAGTATCACTACTCATTGTCTTGTGCTGCATTGTGGTGCTCAGTATACTACAGTACATTACTAATAGTCCAGTGCTGCATCTTGCTGCTCTGTGTCAGTTCTAGAATCCTCATCAGTGCTCAGTATCACTGCTCATTGTCTTGTGTTGCATTGTGGTGACCAGTATACTACAGTACATTGCTAATAGTCCAGTGCTGCATCTCGCTGCTCTGTGTCAGTTCTAGTATTCTCATCATTGCTCAGTATCACTGCTCATTGTCTTGTGCTGCATTGTGGTGCTCAGTATACTACAATACATTATTAACAGTCCAGTATTGCATCTTGCTGCTCTCTGTCAGTTCTAGTATCCTCATCAGTGCTCAGTATCACTGCTCATTGTCTTGTGCTGCATTGTGGTGACCAGTATGCTACAGTACATTATTAATAGTCCAGTGCTGCATCTAGCTGCTCTGTGTCAGTTCTAGTATCCTCATCAGTGCTCAGTATCACTGCTCATTGTCTTCTGCTGCATTGTGGTGCTCAGTATACTACAGTAAATTACTAATAGTCCAGTGCTGCATCTCACTGCTCTGTGTCAGTTCTAGTATCCTCATCAGTGCTCAGTAGCACTGCTCATTGTCTTGTGCTGCATTGTGGTGACCAGTATACTACAGTACATTACTAATAGTCCAGTGCTGCATCTCACTGCTCTGTGTCAGTTCTAGTATCCTCATCAGTGCTCAGTAGCACTGCTCGTTGTCTTCTGCTGCATTGTTATGACCAGTATACTACAGTACATTACTAATAGTCCAGTGCTGCATCTCGCTGCTCTGTGTCAGTTCTAGTATCCTCATCAGTGCTCAGTATCACTGCTCATTGGCCCTCATTCCGAGTTGTTCGCTCGCTAGCTGCTTTTAGCAGCATTGCAAACGCTAGGCTGCCGCCCTCTGGGAGTGTATCTTAGCTTAGCAGAATAGCGAACGAAAGAGTAGCAGAATTGCTACGAAATATTTTCTTGCAGTTTCTGAGTAGCTCCAGACCTACTCCTAGATAGCGATCAGCTCGGTCCGTTTAGTTCCTGGTTTGACGTCACAAACACGCCCTGCATTCGGCCAGCCACTCCCCCGTTTCTCCAGACACTCCCGCGTTTTTCCCTGACACGCCTGCGTTTTTTAGCACACTCCCGGAAAACACTCAGTTACCACCCAGTAAAGCCCCTTTCCTGTCAATCACTCACCGATCAGCAGTGCCACTGAAAAGCACCGCAGTATCAACAGCAAAACTGCTAGGTTTTTAGTTAAATAACTAGCGCATGCGCGCTGCGTACAATGCGCATGCGCATTTAGCAACAATTCGCAGCATAGCGAAAATCGTAAATGAGCGAACAACTCGGAATGACCACCATTGTCTTGTGTTGCATTGTGGTGACCAGTATACTACAGTACATTACAATAGTCCAGTGCTGCATCTTGCTGCTCTGTGTCAGTTCCAGTAGCGGATCTTGCCACGGGCAAGCAGGACTTTTGCCCCAGGGCGCCGCCTTCCGGAGGGCGCCGGCGCCATCCGGAGGGCGCCGCACCATGGCAAGATCCACTACTCTGTGCCCCCCGCTGGCCGCTGTGTCCCCCGCTGGTCCCGCTGTCCCCCGCTGTGAAGGGAAACTAGACGCTACGCGTCTAGTTTCCCTTCGTGTAGAGGATTTTTGCTGTGCGGTGCGCGATGACTTCATCGCGCACTGCACAGCATTGTGGGACTGACAGACGCTAGGGGTCATAATTGACCTCTAGTGTCTGTTATCCAAGGAAATGAGCGGCTCCGGCGGAGATCTGCAGCGGTCGGAAGCGGGGATAGTAAGTATTTTTTTTTCTTTCAGCGGCGCTACTCCACTGTACAGGAGGCGTAACTGATCACACCCCCTGTATGAAGCCACGCCCCCCATTTTCCGCCCGGGGCGCCAAAGGGTCTAGAACCGGCCCTGGTCAGTTCTAGTATCCTCATCAGTGCTCAGTATCACTGCTCATTGTCTTGTGCTGCATTGTGGTGCTCAGTATACTACATTACATTACTAATAGTCCAGTGCTGCATCTCGCTGCTCTGTCAGTTCTAGTATCCTCATAAGTGCTCAGCATCACTGCTCATTGTTTTGTGCTGCATTGTGGTGACCAGTATACTACAGTACATTATTAATAGTCCAGTGCTGCATCTCGCTGCTCTGTGTCAGTTCTAGTTTCCTGATCAGTGCTCAGTATCACTGCTCATTGTCTTGTGCTGCATTGTGGTGCTCAGTATACTACATTACATTACTAATAGTCCAGTGCTGCATCTTGCTGTTCTGTGTCAGTTCTAGTATCCTCATCAGTGCTCAATATCACTGCTCATTGTCTTCTGCTGCATTGTGGTGACCAGTATACTAGAGTACATTACTAATAGTCCAGTGCTGCATCTTGCTGCTCAGTGTCAGTTCTAGTATCATCATCAGTGCTCAGTATCACTGCTCATTGTCTTGTGCTGCATTGTGGTGACCAGTATAATACAGTACATTACTAATAGTCCAGTGCTGCATCACGCTGCTCTGTGTCAGTTCTAGTTTCCTCATCAGTGCCCAGTATCACTGCTCATTGTCTTGTGCTGCATTGTGGTGACCAATATACTACAGTACATTACTAAAAGTCCAGTCTCTTGTGCTGCATTTTGCTGCTGTAGGGTGCTGTAGTAGTGTTCTGTCACTGTGCATAGGTCATCATCATTCCAGTCACAGTGGTATCTGGTATCTATCTAGTGGTATCTAATTCCAGACATTACTGCCGTCTAATTCCAGATATAGTACTGGCATATAATTCCACACATTAAAAAATGGAGAACAATACTGGAGGGTAAAATAGGGAAAGATCAAGATCCACTTCCACCTCGTGCTGAAGCTGCTGCCACTAGTCATATCAGAGATGATTCAATGCCATCAACGTCGTCTGCCAAGGCCGATACCCAATGTCATAGTAGAGAGCATGTAAAATCCAAAAAACAAAAGTTCAGTAAAATGACCCAAAAATCTAAATTAAAAGTGATTGAGGAGAAGCGTAAACTTGCCAATATGCCATTTACAACACGGAGTGGCAAGGAACGGCTGAGGCCCTGGCCTATGTTCATGGCTAGTGGATCAGCTTCACATGAGGATGGATGCACTCATCCTCCCACTAGATAAATGAAAAGAGTTATGCTGGCAAAAGCACAGCAAAGAACTCTGTGCATTCTTCTAAATCACAAATCCCCAAGGAGAGTCCAATTGTGTCGGTTGCGATGCCTGACCTTCCCAACACTGGATGGGAAGAGGTGGCTCCTTCCACCATTTGCACGCCCCCTGCAAGTGCTGGAAGGAGCACCCACAGTCCAGTTCCTGATATTAAAATTGAAGTTGTGACTGTCGAAGTACACCAGGATGAGGATATGGGTGTTGCTGGCACTGAGGAGGAAATTGACGAGGAGGATTCTGATGGTGAGGTGGTTTGTTTAAGTCAGGCACCCGGGGAGACACCTGTTGTCCATGGTATGATTAAGGCCGTTGACATGCCTGGTCAAAATACCCAAAAAATCACCTATTCGGTGTGGAATTATTTCAACAGAAATGTGGACAACAGGAGTCAAGCCATGTGTTGCCTTTGTCAAGCTGTAATAAGTAGGGGTAAGGACGTTAACCACCTAGGAACATCCTCCCTTATACATCACCTGGAGCGCATTCATCAGAAGTCATTGACAAGTTCAAAAACTTTGGGTGACAGCGGAAGCAGTCCACTGACTACAAAATCCCTTCTTCCTCTTGTACCCAAGCTCCTGCAAACCACACCACTAACTCCCTCAATGTCAATTTCCTCCTTATACAGGAACGCCAATAGTCCTGCAGGCCATGTCACTGGCAAGTCTGACGAGTCCTCTCCTAACTGGGATTCCTCCGATGGATCCTTGAGTGTAACGCCTACTGCTGCTGGCGCTGCTGTTGTTGCTGCTGGGAGTCGATCGTCATCCCAGAGGGGAAGTCAGAAGACCACTTGTACTACTTCCAGTAAGCAATTGACTGTCCTACAGTCCTTTGTGAGGAAGATGAAATATCCCAGCAGTCATCCTGTTGCAAAGCGGATAACTCAGGCCTTGACAACTATGTTGGTGTTAGACGTGCGTCCAGTGTCCTCCGTTAGTTCACAGGGACTTAGAGAATTGCTTGAGGTAGTGTGTCCCCGGTACCAAATCCCATCTAGGTTCCACTTCTCTAGGCAGGCGATACCAAGAATGTACACAGACGTCATAAAAAGAGTCACCAGTACCCTAAAAAATGCAGTTGAACCCACTGTCCACTTAACCACGGACATGTGGACAAGTGGAGCAGGTTAGACTAAGGACTATATGACTGTGACAGCCCACTGGGTAGATGTATTGCCTCCCGCAGCAACAACAGCAGCAGCGGCAGCAGTAGCAGCATCTCGCAAACGCCAACTCGTTCCTAGGCAGGCTACGCTTTTTATCACCGCTTTCCATAAGAGGCACACAGCTGACAACCTCTTACGGAAACTGAGGAACATCATCACAGATTTGCTTACCCCAATTGGACTCTCCTGTGGATTTGTGACATCGGATAACGCCACCAATATTGTGCGTGCATTACATCTGGACAAATTCCAGCACGTCCCATGTTTTGCACATACAATGAATTTGGTGGTGCATAATTTTTGAAAAAACGACAGGGGCATGCAGCAGATGCTGTCGGTGGCCCGAAGATTTGTGGGCCACTTTCGGCATTCAGCCACCACGTGCCGAAGACTGGAGCATCAGCAAACACTCCTGAACATGCCCTGCCATCATCTAAAGCAAAAGGTGGTAACGAGGTGGAATTCAACCCTCTATATGCTTCAGAAGGTTCTCCAACCCTTTGAACTTGCCACACGTGAAGTCAGTTCAGACAATGCCAGCCTAAGTCTGGTCATTCCCCTCATCAGGCTTTTGCAGAAGTCACTGGAGAGATTGAAGGAGTAGCTAAAACAGAGCAATTCCGCTAGGCATGTGGGACTTGTGGATTGAGCCCTTTATTCGCTTTACCAGGATTCACGGATGGTCAATCTGTTGAAATCAGATCACTACATTTTGGCCACCGTGCTCGATCCTAGGTTTAAAGCCTACGTTGTATCTCTCTTTCCAGCAGACACAAGTCTGCAGATGTTCAAAGATCTGCTGGTGAGACACTTGTCAAGTCAAGCGGAACGTGACCCGCCAATAGCTCCTCCTTAATTTTCTACTGCCACTGGAGCTCCTAGGAAAAGGATAAAATTTCCCAAACCACCCGCTGGCGGTGATGCAGTCAGGAGCGAGTGCTGACATCTGGTCCGGACTGAAGGACCTGCCATGTCGTCTACTGTCACTGCATATGATTCTGTCACCATTGAAAGAATGGTGGAGGATTATATGAGTGACAGTATCCAAGTAGGCATGTCAGACATATGTATACTGGCAGGAAAAAGAGACAATTTTGAGGCCCTTGCACAAACTGGATTTATTTTACCTAAGTTGCGCCCCCTCCAGTGTGTACTCCGATAGAGTGTTTAGTGCAGCCGGTCACCTTGTCAGCGATCGGCGTAGGAGTTTACTTCCAGAAAATGTGGAGAAGATGATGTTCATCAAAATGAATTATAATAAATTCCTCCGTAGAGACATTTACCAGCAATTGCCTCCAGAAAGTACACAGGGACCTTTGATGGTGGATTCCAGTGGGGACGAATTAATACTCTGTAAGGAGGAGGATGTACACAGTGAAAGGGGTGAGGAATCGGGGGATGAGGATGAGGTGAACATCTTGCCTCTGTAGAGCCAATTTGTGCAAGGGGAGATTGATTGCTTCTTTTTTGGTGGGGGCCCAAACCAACCAGTCATTTCAGCCACAGTCGTGTGGCAGACCCTGTCGCTGAAATGATTGGTTTGTTAAAGTGTGCATGTCCTGTTTGTACAACATAAGGGTGGGTGGGAGGGCCCAAGGACAATTCCATCTTGCACCTCTTTTTTTTTATTTATCTTTGCATCATGAGATGTTTGGGGACTATTTTTTTAAGTGCCATCCTGTCTGACACTGCAATGCCACTCTAGATGGGCCAGGTGTATGTGCCGACCACTTGGGTCGCTTAGCTTAGTCATACAGTGACCTCGGTGCAAATTTTAGGACTAAAAATAATATTGTGAGGTGTGAGGTGTTCAGAATAGACTGGAAATGAGTGGAAATTATGGTTATTGAGGTTATTAATACTATAGGATCAAAATGACCCCCAAATTCTATGATTTAAGCTGTTTTTGAGTTTTTTTTTTTTAAAAACCCCACCTGAATCCAAAACACACCCGAATCCAACAAAAATTCGAAAGGGAGGTTTTGCCAAAACGCGTCCGAATCCAAAACATGACCGCGGAACCGAATCCAAAACCAAAACACAAAACCCGAAAAATGCCCGCTGCACATCTCTAGTTCTGATACCGGCAGCCAAGGGAACACAACTAGATCACCAGTGTTTCCCTATTTGGAATGCCTGATTTTATTTATTTATTAACAGTTTGTGATATAGCACAGCAAATTCCATTGCGCTTTACAATTGGAAACAATGATAAAACAAAACTGGATTATAACAAACATAGAGGTAGGTAGGCCCTGCTTGCAGTCTGTAGATGATGAGGCGGCACATAGATTTCTGATTTAGGCTTCAACCTCATGTCATCTTAGTGGAGAGTGACCTGAAGTCTTTAATTGACATTCCCACAGTTATCCCACCACTAACACAGATATTCTCAGCATTACACTGCTGCGCTTCAGAATACAGTCGTTTCAAACTACCATCGCTGTGGCGGCTGGGATTTCCCAGATGGATTCCAGCAGAATTTTGAAGTGCGTTTATAGCCTTACTGGTGTGCCTCAGGCAGTTTATACATATGTCTATGAATGAGGAGTCCCTAGCTGTGGCAAAGCAGCAGTTTATGAAAATTGTAGGATTTCCATGTTGAAGGAGTTGTGAATTGCACTAGAGATGAGCGGGTTCAGTTTCAGAGAATCGGACCCATCAAAACTTCACCATCTGACCCCTGGTCGGGAGTTTCCCCCCAGACATGGATAGCAGAATGAGGCAAAACGTCATCATCCTGCTGTTGGATTCTCATGAAGATTTGGTTTCTATAAAGGTCCCGGTGGCGGTGATCAGTGACATATTCACTGTGGAGAGTGCACTAAACGGGCGTGTCAGTCTCAGTGCTGGGCTGTGTGATGTGGGGCTGCCGTAAGGCTGGTGTATCAGTCCAGGGGTGCTCTGTCTACCATTACTTGGTGATCTGTCCATAATCCATATACATCCAGGGGCTCTACCCCAGAGTTAAGACCCGGTATAATGTGTGTACATCCAGGGGCTGGTATGTCCTATCAGAATCAGTCCAGGAGTGCTCTGTCTGTCGTTTTAGTGGTGTATCTGACAAGGTGTTATCTGTCCATATACATCCAGGGGCTCTGCCCCAGTGTTAAAATTAAAACCCAGTACACTATGTTACATCCAGGGATGCTCTGTCTGTCATCTCGTGTATCTGACAAGGGGTGATCTGTCCATATACATCCAGGGACTATGCTCCAGTGTTAAAACCCTGTATACTCAGGGCCGGCGCAACCACTAGGCAGCTTTAGGCAGCTGCCTATGGGCGGCGGCCACTGGAGGGCGGCACCACACACTGGCGGTGAGAGGATTCTTTCTTCATTATTCCCTTGCCTCAGCTCAGCCAAGCGCCTCTTCTTTAAGAGACGAGGAGCAGCCAGGGATGTCGTCGCTGCCCAGCCACCACTGAACCCCCCCCCCCCCCTCCCCCCGTGATTGGTCTCCTGGCTGTTGAAGAGGCAATAGGAAATTGGCTTCACGTATGCTACCTGCTGTCCCGCAGTGCTCCCCTCTCCATTAATGAGCCTCCCGCAAGCCGTGGCTTCATTTTACCGGTCCCCCCCGTGATTGGTCTCCTGGCTTCCCGTATGTTACCCGCTCCCCTCTCCATTAATGAACTCACGCTTGCCGCAGCTGCCTGTTACCCCCCCCCCCCCCGCGCGATTGTGTACCCGGCTACCCGTATGTTACACGCTCCCCCTTCCGTTATCGGGCTCCCGCATGTCGCATAATGTTAATTGCTCCCCCACCCAGTGCCGGCTCCAGGCACGCTCGAGACAAGCGGCCGCGCAGGGCGCCGAGCTGTAGGGGCGCATGGCTATTTCAAATGTGGTGCTAGCCGTCAGCCACTCAGAGCTTGCGGAACGGCAGCAGCTGATTGGCTCACAAGCCGGCCTGGCACCACATTTCATATAGCCACGGAGACCGGACCCCGCCACCTGCACCCAGCCATGGACACTCGCACAGATCCAGCCCACCCCCCGAGCCACCTGTCAGCCCAAAGCTGCATGGAGGACTGTGCGGCCAGTGCCCCAACCCGACACGCTCTCCCGCCCGCCCCTGTAATCTCCGTATATTCTCCATGCTATGGCCACTTCCTGTGTATCGCACTGTCCTGTACCTGCTGTGCAGCTCTGGGTCTTATAGCTCAGCAGCCAAACCCCCTCCTCTAGCTAGCAGACCCCGGCGGTCCCTGGCTCCAGGTAATGCTATTGAAGTGCTGACTGTCCCTTTGATCCGGGTAGGCTAAACAATGCTGTGTCTGACACCTGGGCTCTCTCTCTCTGCTGCTGCATCACTTGCAATCCACTTTCTACTGAGGCCAGACTAGACAGGACTTCCTCACACAGGTAGAGGGCTGCTGCCTACCTGACGCAGCATGGCTGGGCCACCTCACCAGTCACAGTGAATAGGAAGGAAATAGGAAAACTAGCCTTTCATATGACTACATCATTGTATAGATGTTTATTGGTGTCTATCTACCTGTCAGATCTATCTAGCTAGCTAGCTATCTGTCTAATGTTTGTCTAATATCTATCTATCTATGATGACTGCTGTGAGGGGTTTGAGCATAATGAAGATGGTAGTGCCTGTAGAAAGATAGATTATAACTATAGCCGCCGAGTCACAGTGCTTCCAGCTCTCCGCCCAAATAGGATAGCGGGCACTGGCTCCCGCAATGTACGCAGAGACGTCATGTCGACGTCTCCCACACTCCAGTGCCGTTAGCCGGCAATGCAGGAAACCAGCTGCGCTGCAGTGCTTCTCTAGGAAGTGTGGGCAAACTGAGGTGATGCTTCCCCCCGATCCCAATGAGGACCCTCTGGCTAGTGTCCCCTCAGATGGACAGCTCTAAAGCAAAGAAGAAGCGAGATTAAAATGAGCCTGGATGGAATAGCTGAGGCACAGCAGCACCAGCTTTTCCTGACTGGAGACTCAGCCCATAACCAAGCCATGGTGTATTGGACTGGGGGCGGGGCACAACAGTAGTGTGAGTGCCCCAAAGGCCAAAACGCAGCTCTTTCATATTCTGCCAATTTAGGAAAATAAAATCATTTATAGAATATAGCCCTCACTTCACACCCAGAGCCCACTAATACTCTGTGCTCCACTACATCCCTCTTTACTGCTTTGCATCCCTTTGTGCTTCTTTGCACCTCTGCTTCCCTTTGTACTACTGTACATCCCTCACAGATGGGGTACAGTAATGAGTATGCGGAAGGGCACAGTATGGGGGCCATGTGTATCTAGCACTGTGGGAGCATTTTATGTGTATCTAGCACTGTGGGAACATGTTTATCTGACAATGTGGGGGCATATTATGTGTATCTGGCACTGGGGACACGTGTATCGGACAATGTGGGGGCATTTTATGTGTATCTAGCACTGTGGGAACACGTTTATCTGACAATGTGGGGGCATATATGTGTATCTGGCACTGGGGACACGTGTATCGGACAATGTGGAGGCATTTTATGTGTATCTGGCACTGTGGGGGCACATAATGTGTATCTGGCACTGTGGGGGCACATAATGTGTATCTGGCACTGTGGGGGCATATAATGTGTAGCTGGCACTGTGTGGGCATGTAATGTGTAGCTGGCACTGCTGGGGGCATATGTGTATCTAGCACTACACTGCTGGGGTCATATGTGTATCTGGCACTACTGGGGGCGTATGTATATTTGGCAATACTGGGGGCATATATGAATCTGGCACTGCACTACTGGGGTCATTATGTCTTTCTGGAGACATCTGTAAGAAATACTACTGTGTGCGTTATGTGTAAGGCTGCTAATTGTGTGTGTACAGGGTGTGTGAAAATATATTTATTTATAGTTTCATAGTATAAAGTTGTGATGCCACACCCACTTTTACAGGAGCGCGCATGGGGGGTGCTTTGAAATGTTCTCGCTCAGGACGCTAGTAGGCCTGGAGCCTGCCCTGCCCCCACCCACCCACGATTTGGCTCCCGCCCCTTGTCACCCACTCCGCTCCCCCCTACCTCTATTGGGCTCCTGCATCTTATTACCCGCTCCTCTCCCCCCCCCCCCTGCAATTTGGCTTCCTCTTGTCACCCACTCCGCTTTCCCCCCTCTATTGGGCTCCTGCATCTTATTACCCGCTCCCCCCCCCCCCTGCAATTTGGCTCCCTCTTGTCACCCACTCCGCTCCCCCCCCCCCCTATTGGGCTCCTGCATCTTATTACCCGCCCCGCCCCCCCCCCCCCCCCGCGATTTAGCTCCCTCTTTTCACCCACTCTGCTCCCCCCCCCCCTCTATTGGGCTCCTGCATCTTATTACCCGCTCCTCCCCCCACCCCACCCCCGCGATTTGGCTCCCTCTTGTCACCCACTCCGCTCCCCCCCTTCCTCTTTTGGGCTCCTGCATCTTATTACCTGCTCCTCTCCCCCTCCCCCGCGATTTGGCTCCCTCTTGTCACCCGCTCCCCCCCCCTCTATTGGGCGCTTGCATCTTGACCGCTCCCCCCCTTCCCCCGCGATTGGGTTCCTGTTGGCTCCTTCATTTATCAGTTCACAATAGACATGATTTGATAAGTTAATTTTACGTAGTGACGCATAGTTTAAAGAACATTGAATTCAACATAACAAAATTATAGTATAGTATATGCGTTCTCAATATTTGACACTGTTTTCATTGTTTGTTAACACTATTTAATAAACAAGGTACATATATGCTAAAGGAGTTATTGGCCCTACACACTAGGCGATTAGCCGCCGAGGGAGGTGACCGACGGCCATTACAGCCGACAGGCTGCCGGGGGTCCTGTGCATGCCGTTTTTCGCAGCGCAGCGATCAGGTAACTACTGCGCATGTGTATGCACCGCAATGCGCAGGCGCGTCGCACGGGTACAAAGCGGATCGTTGCTGAGCGATGGATTTAACAAAGAATCCATTTGCATAGCGGATCACAAGGAGATTGACAGGAAGAAGGCGTTTGTGGGTGTCAACTGACCGTTTTCTGGGAGTGTTTGGAAAAACACAGGCCATGTGGTTATTATCTGCCATCAAATTCTATTGGTGTGGCACTAACTCACATTTATCAGGCGGTGGCTATGAAACTAACAAGATGCCTCACCATGCACTTTTTCACCTGAGGGGCTGAGTATGTGAGAGTGTGGGGGGAGGGGGTTACACCAAAGATTTGCCTGGGGTGTTAAGAAACCTTGCACCGGCCCTGTGTATACTGTATGTATATCCAGGCGCTATCAGCTATCTATTCTCCCATTCTCAACCTATTGTTAGAGTGCAGATGGGTGAAAGCGTGTGTCCATTTCTGTGGACTGAAGCAGATAAGAGACAGATACATGTCATGGCGTGTTGGAAGACCTGACAGCTGTTTCAACTGACTCCTTTCAGTTTTCCTATAGCAGGCACAGCATGGATGCCACAATATACAGCCCAAATGGCTCCAAAATCATTAGAACAATCAATCAGTCAATGTGCAAAAAACACCCAGGGAGTCCAGGCTGAGCCCTTTTTAAGATTAGTTGCCAGACTCCCATCTGAAGAGCGAACATGACAGGCAACTTCCAGAGAAAAGGCATAGGGCTAGCTAAAAACTAGAGATGTGCGGCTGGCACTTTTCGTGTTTTGTGTTTTGGTTCTAATTCCATTTTCGTGTTTTGGTTTTGGCTTGGTTTTGCCAAAACCACCCTATCGTGTTTTGGTTTTGGTTTTGGATCTGGATGATTTTTTAAAAAAAAACATAAAACCAGCTAAAATCACAGAATTTGGGGGTAATTTTGCTCCTACAGTATTATTAACCTCAATTTCCACTCATTTCCAGTCTATTCTGAACACCTCACACCTCACAATATGGGGGGTCATTCCGAGTTGTTCGCTCGCTAGCAGATTTTAGCAGCATTGCACACGCTAGGCCGCCGCCCTCTGGGAGTGTATCTTAGCTTAGCAGAATTGCGAATAAAAGATTAGCAGAATTGCGAATAGAAAATTCTTAGCAGTTTCTGAGCAGCTCAGCCCGTTTCGTTCCTGGTTTGACGTGACAAACACACGCCCTGCGTTCGGCCAGCCACTCCCCCGTTTCTCCAGACACTCCCGCGTTTTATTCTGGCATGCCTGCGTTTTTCCGCACACTCCCAAAAAACGGTCAGTTTCCGCCCAGAAACACCCACTTCCTGTCAATCACACTCCAATCACTTCAACAATGGAATTTCTACGTTCGGACGTGAGTAAATCTACTAAGGTTTGTGCTAAAATACTTAGCGCATGCGCACTGCGTACCATGTGCATGCACATTTTTGCCTTAATCGCTCCGTTGCGAAAATCGGCAACGAGCGAACAACTCGGAATGACCCCCATTGTTTTTAGGCCTAAAAGTTGCACCGAGGTGGCTATATGACTAAGCTAAGCAACACAAATGTGCGGCACAAACACCTGGCCCATCTAGGAGTGGCACTGCAGTTGCAGACAAGATGGCAATATTCAAATACTAGTCCCCAAACAGCACACGATGCAAAGAAGAAAAAGAGGTGCAATTAGGTAGCTGGATGGCCAAGCTAAGCGACACAAGTGTGTGGCACAAAAACCTGGCCCATCTAGGAGTGGCACTGCAGTTACAGACAGGATGGCAAATTTAAAAAATAGGCCCCAAACAGCACATGGACATATAGAAACAAACAGAAGTGGGCATATAGCAGCAGCGTATATCGTCACTGGAATTACTGATGACACAGGACACTACCACTGGTCTGATGCAGCCCAACAGGTTGTTATAATTGTTATACTGCAGCAGTGGATACATAGCAGCAGCGTATATTGTCACTGGAATTACTGATGACACAGGACACTACCACTTGTCTGATGCAGCCCAACAGGTTGTTATAATTGTTATACTGCAGCAGTGGATATATATAGCAGCAGCGTATATCGCCACTGGAATTAATGATGACACAGGACACTACCACTGGTTTGATGCAGCCCAACAGGTTGTTATAATTGTTATACTGCAGCAGGGGATATATAGCAGCAGCGTATATCGTCACTGGAATAAATGATGACACAGGACACTACCACTGGTCTGCACAACACAGCACCACTTTATACAGCTACACTGGATATATGGCAGCAGAGAACACCAACACTGTGAATGGCTGGACTGATACAGCACAATACACTGACTACACTGGACTGGTCTGCACAACACAGCACCACTTTACAGCTACACTGGATATATCTGCCTGGACTGATACAGCACAATACACTGACTACACTGGACTGGTCTGCACAACACAGCTCCACTTTACAGCTACACTGGATATATCTGCCTGGACTGATACAGCACAATACACTGACTACACTGGACTGGTCTGCACAACACAGCACCACTTTACAGCTACACTGGATATATGGCAGCAGAGAACACCAACACTGTGACTGCCTGGACAGAGGCAGCACAATACACTGAGTGACTACACTGGACTGGACTGAGCAGCACAACACTTGCCACCCCACTTTCCCGCCCCAACACAAAGACACTGAACACACTGAGGACATGTCCTCTCACTCTCCGAGACTGGAGTGAAAATGGCCGCAACGCGCGGCTCCTTGGAATCCAAATCCCGCGAGAATCCGACAGCGGAAGATGACGTTTTGCCGACTTCGAGTTTCAGAGTCAAGAGGGAAAATCCGAGCCTGGCTCGGATCGGGACTCGGAAGGCAAAGTTCAGGGGGGGTTCGGATCTCTGAGAACCGAACCCGCTCATCTCTACTAAAAACCTGTTCTTCACTGCATGCCACTATGGGAATAGTCACAATCAAGGTGACCAGTATCAGCACACATTTACCTTTGCTGGGCAATTGTGTTCTTTCTCATTATTGATGTTTTTGTGCAGACTTGTTTTTTCTTCATTGTGGCATGCTGTGCATGTTTTGTTTGTACTTTTTAGCACTGCATGAACAGAGTTACCATAGGTGGCTATAGCTGAACTTTTAGTCACTGGGGACATGTTGCTTTGTCACCCAATCATCTCAGATGGCAGGAAACATTTTACACTTTTTCAACTCCTTGGGAGTCGAATTACGGAAAACCTCTGCTTATTGGGTGCTTACATCATGGAAGAATTTATCTACCTGCATTTCATGTATATAGATCCAGGGGTTTGGGCTGGGTGTTGATTAGTCAGTTGTACACAACAGGTGGTAGGGCACTCTTCTAATTAATCACTCTCCACACAGCAGTATGCTCCAATGTTTCATTGATACTTAATTTTTAGCAGGTATGACAGGTAATAAAACAGCTCTGGGTCTGTGCACCTGACCGGCGGCGTTACAAAATTATGTAATTGTGCTATGTGCTATTGGCGCCACGTAAAGTGAAGTTCCCATCACCTAGTAAAAACAACATGAAGTGTAATCAAGGACAGGAGCTAAGCCAAGCGGTCACATGGTCACACAATACAGTTGTATACATATAGATAAATATACAAAAAGAACATCTGCAATATATAAAATATAATTCTAATCATATTGAGAATATATAAATATATTTAAAAAGTTTTTTTACTATAAAGCACAAGTTATAGAGAATTGACAACCTAACATTAATATGTATATCACAGTATTTAATTAGAGCAGTTAATCCCCAGGTGGTTATTGAGACCTTTAGGGGTCATTGTTCCCAGCCTTATTATCCATCTTGCCTCGCATTGTAGGAGCTTCAAAGAATGATTACCTCCCCTAATTCCAATTGACATGTGATTTATCTTGCGGGACCTTAAGGATGCCATATAATGAGAAGCTACAACAAAATGTCTAGCAACTGTCTGGTCATCTACAAAGAAACGTAGAATGTGACGGCAGATAAGAACCACTTGGCCCATCTAGTCTGCCCCTTTTTTACCATATTTTTACCTCAAACCTAATTTAATCCTTATTTCTGTGTAAAGATATCCTTATGTCTCTCCCATGCATATTTAAAGTGCTCTACTGTCTTAGCCTCTAACTTCTCTGATGGGAGGCTATTCCACTTATCCACTACTCTTTCTGTGAAGTACTGTAAATTTTCCTCATAATTCCCATAAACCTACCTCCATCTAGTTTCAGTGCATGTCCTTGTGTTCTAATACTTCTCTTCATTTGAAAAATGTTTTCCTCCTGGACTTTGTTAAAACACTGGATATTTTTGAAAGTTTCTATCATGACCCCCTTTTCCCTTCTCTCTTTCAAACTATACATATTGCGATTTTTTAGTCTGAATATGTTTTGTGATATAGGCCATGCACCATTACATTACACATTGTATTATCAATGATTGTTCTGTTGTTGAATATTGTTTCCCTTCACAGCTAGGCTATAGAACCGTATTGTATTGCAAAGTTTGTATTGCTTTTCTGAAGGTAACAGGGAGTTATGCTGCCCATACACCTATAGTTTTATTGTCAGATCTAGACACTTGGAATGAAAACCTGGTAATGGATGAGCGGAAATGACAGCTGGCCATTTGCTCCTAAATGCCGAAAAACTGCCAAAAACAGACGTGGATTTAACCAATTTGTCTGTTTGACAATTTCTATCAGTTTTCCAGTGTTTGGGAACAAATAGTCAATTATCATTTGCTCTCATCCATTACCAGATTTTCATTCCAACCAGCCAGATCTGACAATAAATCTGTAGGTGTATGTCCAGCTTAAGACTTTTAGAAACAAAATGGGTGGGGTCGTGATTGAGAATCTCACTCAGTGCATGTCATGCAAGATGTATGCGTACCTGGAGCAACCATCCCAGTGTGAGTACATCTCTGCGTGGTGTGTGCAAATGGCTGCCCTGAAAACCCAGGTAACTGACCTAGAGCAAGCCTATATGGACTTAGGACAGAAACTAAAGGCAAGGATGTCGGGTAATATTCTCCGAAATATTACCTGTGCCACGCGCTAGACCAGGGAGGCAGAGGGAGATTAGGGAGGTAAATGTGTGGATTAGAGACTGGTGTAGGAAAGAGTGTTTTTTTGTTCCTGGAACACTGGGCAGACTTCTCAGTCAGGCGCCATCTTTTTTGTCGCAATGATGAATGAGGAGGGGCAGCAGTACTGGGGGAAAGAATGGTTTGAAGTAGTAGTTTGAATGTGCACTGGAATTTTTTCGGGGTTTTGTGTTTTGGTTTTGGATTCGGTTCTGTGGCCGTGTTTTGGATTCGGATGCGTTTTGGCAAAACCTCCCTGAAAATTTTTTGTCGAATTCGGGTGTGTTTTGGATTCGGGTGTTTTTTTTCAAAAACCCCTCAAAAAGAGCTTAAATCATAGAATTTGGGGGTAATTTTGATCCTATAGTATTATTAACCTCAATAGCCATAATATCCACTCATTTCCAGTCTATTCTGAACACATCACACCTCACAATACTATTTTTAGTCCTAAAATTTGCACCGAGGTCACTGGATGACTAAGCTAAGCGACCAAAAAGGGCGGTACAAACATCTGGCCCATCTAGGAGTGGCACTGCAGTGTCAGACAGGATCACACTTAAAAAAAATTGGCCCCAAACATCACATGATGCAAAGATAAATAAAAATAAAAAAGAGGTGCAAGATGGAATTGTCCTTGGGCCCTTCCACCCACCCTGTTGTATAAACAGGACATGCACACTTTAGTGCACACTTTAGCAAACCCATCATTTCAGCCACAGGGTCTGCCACATGACTGTGGCTGAAATGACTGGTTGGTTTGGGCCCCCACCAAAAAAGAAGCAATCAAACTCTCCTTGCACAAACTGGCTCTACAGAGGCAAGATGTCCACCTCTTCCTCATCATCCGATTAATCTCCCCTTTCACTGTGTACATCCCCCTCCTCACAGAGTATTAATTCGTCCCCACTGGAATCCACCATCTCAGGTCCCTGTGTACTTTCTGGAGGCAATTGCTGGTGAATGTCTCCACGGAGGAATTGATTATAATTCATTTTGATGAACATCATCTTCTCCACATTTTCTGGAAGTAACCTCGTACACCGATTGCTGACAAGGTGACCGGCTGCACTAAACACTCTTTCGGAGTACACACTGGAGGGGGGGCAACTTAGGTAAAATAAAGCAAGTTTGTGCAAGGGCCTCCAAATTGGCTCTTTTTCCTGCCAGTATACATACGGACTGTCTGGCGTGCCTACTTGGATGCGGTCACTCATATAATCCTCCACCATTCTTTCAATGGTGACAGAATCATATACAGTGACAGTAGATGACATGTCAGTAATCGTTGGCAGGTCCTTCAGTCCGGACCAGATGTCAGCATTCGCTCCAGACTGCCCTGCATCACCGCCAGCGGGTGGGCTCGGAATTCTTAGCCTTTTCCTCGCAGCCCCAGTTGCGGGAGAATGTGAAGTAGGAGCTGTTGACAAGTCATGTTCCGCTTGACTTGACAAGTGTCTCACCATCAGGTCTTTGAACATGTGTAGACTTGTGTCTGCCGGAAAGAGAGATACAACGTAGGCTTTAAACCTAGGATCGAGCACGGTGGCCAAAATGTAGTGCTCTGATTTCAACAGATAGACTACCCGTGAATCCTGGTTAAATTAATTAAGGGCTCCATCCACAAGTCCCACATGCCTAGCGGAATCGCTCCATTTTAGCTCCTCCTTAAATCTCTCCAGCTGCTTCTGCAAAAGCCTGATTAGGGAAATGACCTGACTCAGGCTGGCAGTGTCTGAACTGACTTCACGTGTGGCAAGTTCAAAGGGTTGCAGAACCTTGCAAACGTTGAAATCATTCTCCACTGCGCTTGAGTCAGGTGCATTCCCCCTCCTTTGCCTATATTGTAGGCAGATGTATAGGCTTGAATGGCCTTTTGCTGCTCCTCCATCCACTGAAGCATATAGAGGGTTGAATTCCACCTCGTTACCACCTCTTGCTTCAGATAATGGCGGGGCAGGTTCAGGAGTGTTTGCTGGTGCTCCAGTCTTCGGCATGCGGTGGCTGAATGCCGAAAGTGGCTCGCAATTCTTCGGGCCACTGACAGCATCTCCTGCACGACCCTGTCGTTTTTTACAAAATTCTGCATTACCAAATTCAATGTATGTGCAAAACATGGGACATGCTGGAATTTGCCCACATGTAATGCACACACAATATTGGTGGCATTGTCCGATGTCACAATCCCCAGGAGAGTTCAATTGGGGTAAGCCATTTTGCGATGATGTTCCTCAGTTTCCGTAAGAGGTTGTCAGCTGTGTGCCTCTTATGGAAAGCGGTGATACAAAGCGTAGCCTGCCTAGGAACGAGTTGGCGTTTGCGAGATGCTGCTACTGGTACCGCCGCTGCTGTTCTTGCTGCGGGAGGCAATACATCTACCCAGTGGGCTGTAACAGTCATATAGTCCTGAATCTGCCCTGCTCCACTTGTCCACATCTCCGTGGTTAAGTGGACATTGGGTACAACTGCAATTTTTAGGACACTTTTGACGTCTGTGTACATTCTTGGTATCGCCTGCCTAGAGAAGTGGAACCTAGATGGCATTTGGTACCGGGGATACAGTACCTCAAGCAATTCTCTAATTCTCTGTGAATTAATGGTGGATACCGGACACACGTTTAACACCAACACAGCTGCCAAGACCTGAGTAATCCGCTTTGCAGCAGGATGATTGCTGTGATATTTCATCTTCCTCGCAAAGGACTGTAGGACAGTCAATTGCTTACTGGAAGTAGTACAAGTGGTCTTCCGACTTCCACTCTGGGATAACGATCGACTCCCAGCAGCAACAACAGCAGCGCCAGCAGCAGTAGGCGTTACACTCAAGGATCCATCGGAGGAATCCCAGTTAGGAGAGTACTCGTCAGACTTGCCAGTGACATGGCCTGCAGGACTATTGGCGTTCCTGTCTAAGGAGGAAATTGACACTGAGGGAGTTGGTGGTGTGGTTTGCAGGAGCTTCGGTACAAGAGGAAGGGATTTAGTAGTCAGTGGACTGCTTCCGCTGTCACCCAAAGTTTTTGAACTTGTCAATGACTTCTGATGAATGTGCTCCAGGTGACGTATAAGGGAGGATGTTCCAAGGTGGTTTACATCTTTACCCCTACTTATTACAGCTTGACAAATACAACACACGGTTTGACACATGTTGTCCGCATTTCTGTTAAAATAATTCCACACCGAAGAGGTGATTTTTTTTGTAATTTTACCAGGCATGTCAATGGCCATATTCATCCCACGGACAACGGTTGTCTCCCCGGTGCCTGATTTAAACAAACCACCTCACCATCCGAATCCTCCTTGTCAATTTCCTCCTCAGCGCCTGGAACACCCATATCCTCATCCTGGTGTACTTCAACAGTGACATCTTCAATTTGACTATCAGGAACTGGACTGTGGGTGCTCCTTCCAGCACTTGCAGGGGGCGTGCAAATGGTGGAAGGTGCCACCTCTTCCCATCCAGTGTTGGAAAGGTCAGGCATCGCAACTGACACAATTGGACTTTCCTTGGGGATTTGTGATTTAGAAGAACGCACAGTTCTTTGCTGTGCTTTTGCCATCTTAACTCTTTTCAGTTTTAGTGCTTCCATCCTCATGTGAAGCTAAACCACTAGCCATGAACATAGGCCAGGGCCTCAGCCGTTCCTTGCCACTCCGTGTTGTAAATGGCATATTGGCAAGTTTACGCTTCTCCTCAGATGCTTTTAATTTAGATTTTTGGGTCATTTTACTGAACTTTAGTTTTTTTTTATTTTACATGCTCTCTACTATGACATTGGGCATCGGCCTTGGCAGACGACGTTGATGGCATTGAATCGTCTCGGCCATGACTAGTGGCAGCAGCTTCAGCACGAGGTAGAAGTGGATCTTGATCTTTCCCTATTTTACCCTCCACATTTTTGTTCTCCATTTTTTAATGTGTGGAATTATATGCCAGTAATATATCAATAGCAATGGCCTACTGTACTGTACTATATATTTATACTGTTGGTCACCAAAATACTGCACAGTAATACTATATATACTGCTCACAAAAATGCAGCACAGATATGGAATGCATACTTGCAGTGACACAGAGCTGCAAGATACAGCAATGGCCTACTGTTCACAAATATAGAGTGTTGGGTCACCAAAATGCTGCACTGTAATACTATATATACTGCTCACAAAAATGCAGCACAGATATGGAATGGATACTTGCAGTGACACAGACCTGCAAGATTCAGCAATGGCCTACTGTGCACAACTATATACTGTTGGATCACCAAAATGCTGCACTGTAATACTATATATACTGCTCACAATAATGCAGCACAGATATGGAATGGATACTTGCAGTGACACAGAGCTGCAAGATACAGCAATGGCCTACTGTACTGTACTACTATAAGCATAATTATATACTGGTGGTCCCCAGTCCCCACAGTAAAGCACACTGAGCACAGATATTTGCAGCACACTGAGCACAGATATGGAGCATTTTAAGGCAAAGAACGTAGATATTTTCAGCACACTGAGCACAGATATTTGCAGCACACTGAGCACAGATTACGGAGCTTTTCAGGGAGAGAACGCAGCCACGCCCTCTCCATTCAATCTCCAATGCACAAGTGAAAATGGCGGCGACGCGCGGCTCTTTATATAGAATACGAATCTCGCGAGAATCTGACAGCGGGATGATGATGTTCGGGCGTGTTCGGGTTAACCGAGCAAGGCGGGAAGATCCGAGGCTGCCTCGGAACCGTGTAAAATGGGTGAAGTACGGGGAGGTTCGGATATTGGAGAACCGAACTCGCTCATCTCTTGTGAAAATGCACTTCTTAATGGACGAGCTAATCAAATAGCCCGACCGCAAAACCTATAGCAATATCAGGGTTTTTTACACCCGATGTCTCTTCAGGGCTAATTGAAAATCCCCCTATATGTATTACTGAAACTTGGTGGGACGAAACTCATGATTGGACAGCTAATCTGGAGGGTTATACGCTGTTCAGGAGAGACAGATTAAATAAATGGGGTGGAGGGGTATGTCTTTATGTAAAGCCTTTTTTAAAACCTGATATAAAGGATGACATTTGCAATAAGACTGTAAATACTGTGGAGAATTTATTTGTAGAAACTACATGCGGGGGAAAGGGAACTAAAAAGCTATTAATAGGGATATGCTACAAGCTGCCTGATATTAATGTGTCTGATGAGGAATTGTTACTGAAGCAAATCGATAAAGCGGCAGAATTAGGAGACGTAATAGTGTTGGGAGATTTTAACTATCCAGAGATTAATTGGTCAAATGATTCATGTGATACTGCTAGGGGTAATACGTTTTTAAATACACTAAATGATCACTACTTACTTCAACTAATCCAGGAATCAACTAGGTACAATGCAATCTTAGATCTGGTATTAACAAACAATAGGGATTTGATATCAAATATTATAGTAAGGGAGCCTATGGGAAACAGTGACCATAATATGGTCACATTCAATATCAGTTTTCACAAGCAGCCCTATATAGGCTCAACTAAGACTCTAAACTTTAGCAAAGCCAACTTTGGCATGATGAGGGAAGCTTAAAGGGACATTGGCCCTCATTCCGAGTTGATCGCTCGCTAGCTACTTTTAGCAGCTGTGCAAACGCATAGTCGCCGCCCACGAGGGAGTGTATTTTCGCTTTCCAGAAGTGCAAACGCCTGTGCAGCAGAGCGCCTGCAAACTGCCCTCATTCCGAGTTGATCGCTCGCTAGCTACTTTTAGCAGCTGTGCAAACGCATAGTCGCCGCCCACGAGGGAGTGTATTTTCGCTTTCCAGAAGTGCAAACGCCTGTGCAGCAGAGCGCCTGCAAACACATTTTGTGCAAAACAAGACCAGCCCTGTAGTTACTTATCCTGTGCGATGATTGTTGCGACGAGTGACACAGTAATGACGTCAGATACCCGCCCAGCAAATGCCTGGCCATGCCTGCGTTTTTCCAAACACTCCCAGAAAAAGGGTAGTTGACACCCATAAATGCCCGCTTTCTGTCAATTTCCTTGCGTTCGGCTGTGTGATTGGTATCGTCGCTTGAACCAGTACAAAACCACAATGGACTTCGTACCCGTACAACGCGCGTGCCCATTGCGGTGCATACGCATGCGCAGATTAGCCTCTTTTTTCACTGATCACTACGCAGCGAACAACGGCAGCTAGCGATCAACTCGGGGTGACCCCCATTGACTGGCAAATTTAGTTTCAAGGCAAGAATACTACAGAGAAATGGGATGTATTAAAAACATTGCTCGCTAGTTATACTCGTAAAGGCATTCTTTGGTGTCACCTTGATAAAGGCTGTCCATAGCCGAAATGCATTGGAAAGGATATACACAGGGAGCAGCTACCACACAAGCCAGGACTCTTGAGGTGAATTTCCAGTCCAGGGAGGTACCCAAGAACGCCTAATAATTGTCAAATGTGAATTGGTGTGCACCATACACCACACTTCAGGGTATGCTGCTAGACGTATGTGTGTTTTTTAAACTAAGTTTTACATAAAACAGTATCACACTATTACTACCCTCTTGTCTCCCTATCCATGACATATTGCTGGGAAGGAGTCTAGGACAAAAAGGAACACCTGATGTCTGAGGGGAAACTGGAGAGGAGTGTGTGAATACAGCATGGCTAAGTTTAAGAAAACTAAACTTACAGAGGAGGAGTTCCACTCTACGATTTTATTGATACTGTGAGAGAGGGCATTTATATTTCAATAGAACCTATGGTGTCTTACCATTATAAGTCCGTGAATACCCCTATTTCATTTGTGCCAGTCGTCTATTGTTGTTGTTGTGTTTTTTTTTCTTACGGAGGATTTGTTTTTGGTAAGATCATCATAAAGGACACGTGGACACCCACTTAGGCTAGAAGAGAGGAGATTTTGCACATAGAAATGGAGAGGTTCTTCACAGTAAGGACAATACGTATTTGGAATTCCCTGCCTGAGAGAATAGTAATGGCGGACTCAGTCAATACTTTAAAAAAAGGGCTAGATAAATTCCTAATGGATAAGGATATACAGGATTATGGTGAGTAAATCATGCACTATAGTAAAAAAAAAAAAACAACAAAAAACAAAAGAGTATTTTACATAACTGTTAAACATTCAACACACTTAAAACCAGGGGTTAAAGT
Organism: Pseudophryne corroboree; assembly: GCF_028390025.1. Classification (NCBI taxonomy): domain Eukaryota; kingdom Metazoa; phylum Chordata; class Amphibia; order Anura; family Myobatrachidae; genus Pseudophryne; species Pseudophryne corroboree. The sequence continues at coordinate 820,313,267 of NC_086445.1, read as the reverse complement.
GAGCTGAAACGGGGCGGAACTGCATTCCGTCAGTTTCACTTGGAGACGGAACATAGTTCCGCCTCCTCCGGCTTACCTAACCCAATGTCCCGGCGCTGCAGGGAGATGCTGGGCGCCCGCTGAGATTGTGTTACCAGCGGGCACCCGGCTCCCTCTCCACAGCGGAAGCCGGAGGCAGGAGCTCACTACTGAGCTCCGGCTTCCGGCTCTGTCAGTGCGCGCTATGGGAGAGACATCATGACGTCTCTCCCATAGTGCTGAGGAGCGGACGCCGAGAGGACTGTGGCGGGAGTGGGGCTTGGTGAGTATGGTGACCCCCCCCCCTCCCTCCCATATGTGTACTAGCGGCGCATTTACTGGGGGGGCTAGCTACTGGGGGCAAGCTACAAAGGGGCAAACTACTGGGGCATTACTACTGGGGGGCATTACTACTGGGAGCAAACTACAAGGGGGCAAACTACAGGGGGCTACACTACTGGTGGCATTACTGCTTGGGGGTATTACTAGTGGGGACTAAACTACCAGGGGACATTACTACAGGAGCTAAACTACTGGGGGATAACTACAGGGGGGACATTACTACAAGGGGGCAAACTACTGGGGGCATTACTAACGGGGGCTATCTACTGGGGGCAAACTACATGGGGCTATACTACAGGGGCTAAACACCTGGGGGCACAACTGCAGGGGGCATTACCACTTGGGGCTAAACTACAGGGGACAGGGCTAAATTACATAGGGGCTAAACTACTGGGGGCATTACCACTGGGAGACTAATCTAAAGGGGGGGAGTAAACTACTGGGGTCATAACTGCAGGGGCATTACCCGTGGGGGCATAAACTACTGGGGCTAAACTACTGGGGGCATTGCTACAGGCAACATTACTACTGGGGGCAATACTACACAGGGGCATTACCATTAAGGGCAATACTGATGGGGTGCACTACTAATGAGGGCATTGTAAAGGGGGCACTTCATAAGGGGCACCACTCCTGGGGACATAAGGGGCACTGCTATTGCGGGCATTGCATAATGGGCACTACTACTGTTGGCATTGTATAAGGGCTGCTTATACTGTGGGCATTACTGTATGTGTATTACAGCGTGATACCAGTGCTCGAAGTGGGCTGGTATACAACTGTATGGTATATCGGCACTTCTTTGAGCACTGCAGGGCCGACAAAAAAACTGAGCTCCCGGTCCGCCCTCCATCCCTACCATCGCCACCGCACAGGAAGCCCTGGTTCCAGACGCCCAGCTGCAGCGGATCTGGGACCAGGCCGGCTTTGTTATCCCTGCCGACGCATTGAGCTCCTGTTACCGCGACACTACTAGTTCAAATCTGTCACTGATTGGCTGCCGGTCCACGGTAGTTTTGAAATATTAGTGCCGTGGTCAAAGGAGCTCGATGTGGCAGCAGGGATAATAAAACCAGCCTTGTCCCAGATCTGCTGCAGCCACCCTCAGCCTCCTCTGCCGCCCTGCCCTCGGACCTCTGCATGCCCACAGCCTCCTCTTCCGCACTATCTCCGAGGCCGACAGCCTCCTCCACCCCATGCCTACCACAGCAAACCAATCCACCGCGCCGCAGACCACCACCGCTGCTAAACAGGTAATCTTACCCTGCTGCCTTTCTCTCTCCCTAGTCCCTCTCTCTGTCACTTTCCATGTCCCTGCTGTCACTTTCCATGCACCTGCTGTCACTCTCCCTGTCCCTGCTGTCACTCTATAATGTGAATTTCGGCTCATACCATGTGCTATAATGTGAATTTCAGCTCATTCTGTGAGCTATAATGTGAATTTCGGCTCAAACCGTGTGCTATAATGTGAATTTCGGGTCATACCATGTGCTATAATGTGAATTTCGGGTCATACTGTTTGCTATAATGTGAATTTCGGGTCATACTGTTTGCTATAATGTGAATTTCGGCTCATACCATGTGCTATAATGTGAATTTTTGCTCATTCTTTGTGCTATAATGTGAATTTCGGCTCATACCGTGTGCTATAATGTGATTTTCTGCTCATACCGTGTGCTATAATGTGAATTTTGTCTCATACTATTGGGTATAATGTGAATTTCGGCTCATACTGTGTAGTATAATGTGAATTTCGGCTCATACTGTGTGGTATAATGCGAATTTCGGCTCATACCGTGTGCTATAATGTGAAATTTGGCCCATACTGTTGGTCACAATGTGAATTTTGGCTCATACCGTATGCTATAATGTGAATTTCGGCTCAAACCGTGTGCTATAATGTGAATTTCGGCTCATACTGTTGGGAATAATGTGAATTTTGGCTCATTCTGTGGTATAATGTGAAAGGGGCACCAGTAAGGGGTCCTACTATTGTGGTGCATAATGTGTATAAGGGGTATATGGTGTGGTAAACTACACTGAAATACATGCCCCCTTTTGAGTGTCCACGCCCCCTTTTCAGGAGCATGCACGCCTTCAGCATGAACATAATTACAACCTTCACTTTTCCATACCCCCACTTCAAAATTTCCACTTGGGTGCTACTACTGTGGGCATTTTCAATACCCCCACTTCAAAATTTCCACTTGGGTGCTACTACTGTGGGCATTATTACTATTGTGTGACCACGCCCCTTTCTTTTTGAGACCACACCATTTTTTGTGAGATCACCCCCCCCCACCACCACCCTTTTTGCTGTGCGTGCCTACGGCATGCGCAATACCTTTATTACATGGGCGCCGTGGGGAGGGGGTTCCACCACCTCTCTAGGACCACTTTAAGCACTGCTTAAAACTAGTCTTAAAATAATATTACAGCGTAAGAGTGAGAGCACTAACAGGTTGAACTCAATGGATAAATTGCATTTTTTTAAACCTCAGAAACTATGTTACTATGTATATATTTTAGTTTCCCTTCTTTGTACAGTCTCTAATGTATTAATATCCTTCTGAAGATATGGCCTCCAGAATTGAACACAGTATTCTAGATGAGGCTGTATCAATGACCTATACAGTGGCATTATTCTTTCTTTTTGCTCCTCTCCCTATGCAACCAAGCATCTGACTTGCCTTCCTCATTGCTTTGTTACTTTGCTTACCTGCCTTTAATTCACCAGAAATAGTGACTCCTAGAGTAATCATTTGTTTTACCCCTTCTGGTATGTCTACCCTGTTGCATAGCTTTATGTCATCTGCAAAAAGGCATACTTTCCCTTTAATGCCATTTGCAATGTCACCAATATAGATATTAAAAAGCACTGGTCCAGATAAAGATCCCTGGGGTACTCCACTGGTAACATTTCCTTCCTGTGAATGCACTCCATTTACCACAACTCTGTTTTTTCTATTCTGCAACCAAGATCTTTTACATTCAACCATTTTAGTATCCAATCCCATGCTTTCGTGGTGAGCGCAGCGCTGCCAACATACTGACGGCTGGGATGCCATTGTCGGCATACTGACGGCCAGCATCCCGGCAAACGGTATATCATACTGATCCTCTCCTGTAATAAGGAGTAGGTAATGCACCCACAACCAAAACAGATATTTTCTGTGTCAAAAAGTGCTGGGTTTTATCATTCTCTGTGTTATAACTATTTTGACCAAATAATCCAGAATATTAAAGCCCCTAGTGTAACAGGGCATACATATAACATCAGATAAATTGAGATCTGGATCTGATTGAAGTAATATGCAGTATTTTTTTTTTTTTTTATTATTAATACAATTTCTACCCACAGTGTAGGAAGTTACCCATGAGCAATATAATTCTAAAAACAGGCCATTATTTCTACATGCTGTAAGCTTGCGCCCCACACCACAAATTTTTGCTCTTAGTGCCCCCTTCTCCTGGCTTGGTGCTGTGAAACTATCTGGATAGGTTACCTGACACTGCATCAAACCATGCCCTCTCACTGAGGCAGATCTGATAGCTGCTTCCCTGTGTGCTTTTTTTTGTTGTTGTATTATTGGCCACAGTGTGCTCCCCCCAGCTACAAGCCATTTCTGACTATGACAGAGGGGAGGCTGATCTTATAGCCAGGGCTGCCATCAGAAATTGTGGAAAACTGACAAAAGAGGTAGGGCCCCTCTTGGGGGTGGGCCTGTGGATAATGTGGGTGGAGCTACAGTGGGAGTGACAGAGAGAGGTAGAGGATGACAGAAGAAATTATATATCCAATTTATATAATCACATATTGCAATGTACTCCTGGAAGCTAAAATTGCCCCCAGATCGCATTGAATGTGATTTAATGATCAATGGGTCCCTTACTGAATGTGAGTGTGAGAAGCATGTGGCAGAGACCTCACTCATGAGATCTCATCCACATGTGACAGCCGGCCCAGGGAACATCGCTCACACAGCACTACATGGATGAGGGCTCAGGCTTACAAAGCAAGGTAGGAAGCGCTAAATGTGTGTTGTTATAGTGTAAAAGTGCTGGTAATGATAGCTTTAAATGAAAAATTTAAGACCTACATGTGCTGAAAAAAACAAACTGAAATCAAATGACATGTACTGTATCACACAGACGTACAATGTAATGTGTATATATCTATATATATATATATATATATATATATCTATCTATCTATCCGTGTGTAGCAGTAGGCACTCACATAATATAAGTATGGCCGGGGTGCCCTCCTTGCAAGTATACAGTGTGAATGGCTTGTAGTGATGGGGGACAGCCCTCTGTTCCCATGAGACAAACACAGGCGACACTCCTCGGACGTAAACAAATGGTGATGTTTATAGATAAAACCACAGCATGAAGAGTCCGACGTTTCAACACCGCGCAGGGTGTTTTTTTCAAGGACACATGGTGAGCAAACAGTGTGTGATAAAACGCTTACCTTAAATACATGATACATACCACATGAGCCGAGGGAACGCGGCGGGCGGGAGCCTCCGGCGGCACCAGCATCCGGTCACAAACCAATGACGTAGCCGTTACTAGGCTACCGATCAACAACCTCCCGGCGTGTCCCACCGACGCACTGGAACTACAAAGTGACAAAGAACAGTGTTACAATTCAAAGTGATACAAATTATGTATCTACACTCAGTAGGAGGAAACAAAATATATAGTTTCCAAAAAAGTGCACTAGTGTATTAAAAAGTAGCTGTATATGACAGAATCTGGAACACCTACTTAAATACGAATACCTAGATAGTGTGCATGAATATACATGTGCGCAATATCTCATGGCATTTAAATAATATATTACTCAAAACATGGAAGCCAAAAGTACACTACACAATTAGACTGTTTAAAGCATTCAAAGAGAGAGCATAAAATATTAAATCAGGAAAAAAAGGGAACACAAAGACGCGCTGGGAGGTTGTTGATCGGTAGCCTAGTAACGGCTACGTCATTGGTTTGTGACCGGATGCTGGTGCCGCCGGAGGCTCCCGCCCGCCGCGTTCCCTCGGCTCATGTGGTATGTATCATGTATTTAAGGTAAGCGTTTTATCACACACTGTTTGCTCACCATATGTCCTTGAAAAAAACACCCTGCGCGGTGTTGAAACGTCGGACTCTGTGGTTTTATCTATAAACATCATCATATGTTTAATAGAGATGAGCGGGTTCGGTTCCTCTGAATCCGAACCCGCCCGAACTTCAGGTTTTTTACACGGGTCCGAGCAGGCTCGGATCTTCCCGCCTTGCTCGGCTAACCCGAGCGCGCCCGAACGTCATCATCACGCTGTCGGATTCTCGCGAGGCTCGGATTCTATCGCGAGACTCGGATTCTATATAAGGAGCCGCGCGTCGCCGCCATTTTCACACGTGCATTGAGAGTCATAGGGAGAGGACGTGGCTGGCGTCCTCTCCGTTTAGAGAAGAGAGAGACACAGTATTTTCGGGGAGCATTATTAGGAGGAGTACTACTGTATACTACTATACTACTTGCTGAAGTGATATTTATAGATTAGATAGTGTGACTGTAAGTGTATTATCTGACTTGTGGGGGAGACACTGACAGTGGGGAGCAGTTAGAGTCTGAGAGCAGGACTCAGGAGTACATATAACGTACAGTGCACACTTTTGCTGCCAGAGTCAGTGCCACACTGCCATTGTTGTGACCACACTGACCACCAGTATAATAATATATTTTGTGATTGTCTGCTTAGGCCTCGGAGTACTAGTTGCAAGTTGCAACGTGACCTGTCCTGAAGTGACCACCAGTTTAATAATCAATCACCACCAGTTTAATATATATATATATATATATATATATAATTGTATATAATATATATATATATATATATAATATTGTATACCACCTACCCGTGGTTTTTTTTTTTTCATTCTTCTTTATACATACTACTATAGTAGCTTACTGTAGCAGTCTGCGGTGCTGTGCTGACCTGACAGTGTCCAGCAGGTCCGTCATCAGTCATTACATAATAAATATATATAGTACCTGTCCGGCTGCAGTACTAGTGATATTATATTGATTTCATCTCATTATCAATAATTTATCATCCAGTCTAGACTCTATATTAGCAGCAGACACAGTACGTTAGTCCACGGCTGTAGCTACCTCTGTGTCGGCACTCGGCAGTCCATCCATAATTGTATACCACCTACCCGTGGTTTTTTTTTTTTCTTTCTTCTTTGTACATACTACTATAGAGTATAGTAGCTTACTGTAGCAGTCTGCGGTGCTGCTGAGCTGACAGTGTCCAGCAGGTCCGTCATCAGTCATCATTACCTAATAAATATATTATCTACCTGTCCGGCTGCAGTACTAGTGATATTATATATACATACATATATATATTGATATCATCTCATTATCAATCATCCAGTCTATATTAGCAGCAGACACAGTACGTTAGTCCACGGCTGTAGCTACCTCTGTGTCGGCACTCAGCAGTCCATCCATAATTGTATACCACCTACCCGTGGTTTTTTTTTTTCTTTCTTCTTTGTACATACTACTATAGTATAGTAGCTTACTGTAGCAGTCTGCGGTGCTGCTGAGCTGACAGTGTCCAGCAGGTCCGTCATCAGTCATCATTACCTAATAAATAAATTATCTACCTGTCCGGCTGCAGTACTAGTGATATTATATATACATACATATATATATTGATTTCATCTCATTATCAATCATCCAGTCTATATAAGCAGCAGACACAGTACGTTAGTCCACGGCTGTAGCTACCTCTGTGTCGGCACTCGGCAGTCCATCCATAATTGTATACCACCTACCCGTGGTTTTTTTTTTTTCTTTCTTCTTTGTACATACTACTATAGAGTATAGTAGCTTACTGTAGCAGTCTGCGGTGCTGCTGAGCTGACAGTGTCCAGCAGGTCCGTCATCAGTCATCATTACCTAATAAATATATTATCTACCTGTCCGGCTGCAGTACTAGTGATATTATATATACATACATATATATATTGATTTCATCTCATTATCAATCATCCAGTCTAGATTAGCAGCAGACACAGTACGTTAGTCCACGGCTGTAGCTACCTCTGTGTCGGCACTCAGCAGTCCATCCATAATTGTATACCACCTACCCGTGGTTTTTTTTTTTTTTTTCTTCTTTGTACATACTACTATAGTATAGTAGCTTACTGTAGCAGTCTGCGGTGCTGCTGAGCTGACAGTGTCCAGCAGGTCCGTCATCAGTCATCATTACCTAATAAATATATTATCTACCTGTCCGGCTGCAGTACTAGTGATATTATATATACATACATATATATATTGATTTCATCTCATTATCAATCATCCAGTCTATATTAGCAGCAGACACAGTACGTTAGTCCACGGCTGTAGCTACCTCTGTGTCGGCACTCGGCAGTCCATCCATAATTGTATACCACCTACCCGTGGTTTTTTTTTTTTCTTTCTTCTTTGTACATACTACTATAGTATAGTAGCTTACTGTAGCAGTCTGCGGTGCTGCTGAGCTGACAGTGTCCAGCAGGTCCGTCATCAGTCATCATTACCTAATAAATATATTATCTACCTGTCCGGCTGCAGTACTAGTGATATTATATATACATACATATATATATTGATTTCATCTCATTATCAATCATCCAGTCTATATTAGCAGCAGACACAGTACGTTAGTCCACGGCTGTAGCTACCTCTGTGTCGGCACTCGGCAGTCCATCCATAATTGTATACCACCTACCCGTGGTTTTTTTTTTTCTTTCTTCTTTGTACATACTACTATAGAGTATAGTAGCTTACTGTAGCAGTCTGCGGTGCTGCTGAGCTGACAGTGTCCAGCAGGTCCGTCATCAGTCATCATTACCTAATAAATATATTATCTACCTGTCCGGCTGCAGTACTAGTGATATTATATATACATACATATATATATTGATTTCATCTCATTATCAATCATCCAGTCTATATTAGCAGCAGACACAGTACGTTAGTCCACGGCTGTAGCTACCTCTGTGTCGGCACTCGGCAGTCCATCCATAAGTATACTAGTATCCATCCATCTCCATTGTTTACCTGAGGTGCCTTTTAGTTGTGCCTATTAAAATATGGAGAACAAAAATGTTGAGGTTCCAAAATTAGGGAAAGATCAAGATCCACTTCCACCTCGTGCTGAAGCTGCTGCCACTAGTCATGGCCGAGACGATGAAATGCCAGCAACGTCGTCTGCCAAGGCCGATGCCCAATGTCATAGTACAGAGCATGTCAAATCCAAAACACCAAATATCAGTAAAAAAAGGACTCCAAAACCTAAAATAAAATTGTCGGAGGAGAAGCGTAAACTTGCCAATATGCCATTTACCACACGGAGTGGCAAGGAACGGCTGAGGCCCTGGCCTATGTTCATGGCTAGTGGTTCAGCTTCACATGAGGATGGAAGCACTCAGCCTCTCGCTAGAAAACTGAAAAGACTCAAGCTGGCAAAAGCACCGCAAAGAACTGTGCGTTCTTCGAAATCCCAAATCCACAAGGAGAGTCCAATTGTGTCGGTTGCGATGCCTGACCTTCCCAACACTGGACGTGAAGAGCATGCGCCTTCCACCATTTGCACGCCCCCTGCAAGTGCTGGAAGGAGCACCCACAGTCCAGTTCCTGATAGTCAGATTGAAGATGTCAGTGTTGAAGTACACCAGGATGAGGAGGATATGGGTGTTGCTGGCGCTGGGGAGGAAATTGACCAGGAGGATTCTGATGGTGAGGTGGTTTGTTTAAGTCAGGCACCCGGGGAGACACCTGTTGTCCGTGGGAGGAATATGGCCGTTGACATGCCTGGTGAAAATACCAAAAAAATCAGCTCTTCAGTGTGGAGGTATTTCAACAGAAAAGCGGACAACAGGTGTCAAGCCGTGTGTTGCCTTTGTCAAGCTGTAATAAGTAGGGGTAAGGACGTTAACCACCTCGGAACATCCTCCCTTATACGTCACCTGCAGCGCATTCATAATAAGTCAGTGACAAGTTCAAAAACTTTGGGCGACAGCGGAAGCAGTCCACTGACCAGTAAATCCCTTCCTCTTGTAACCAAGCTCACGCAAACCACCCCACCAACTCCCTCAGTGTCAATTTCCTCCTTCCCCAGGAATGCCAATAGTCCTGCAGGCCATGTCACTGGCAATTCTGACGAGTCCTCTCCTGCCTGGGATTCCTCCGATGCATCCTTGCGTGTAACGCCTACTGCTGCTGGCGCTGCTGTTGTTGCTGCTGGGAGTCGATGGTCATCCCAGAGGGGAAGTCGTAAGCCCACTTGTACTACTTCCAGTAAGCAATTGACTGTCCAACAGTCCTTTGCGAGGAAGATGAAATATCACAGCAGTCATCCTGCTGCAAAGCGGATAACTGAGGCCTTGACAACTATGTTGGTGTTAGACGTGCGTCCGGTATCCGCCGTTAGTTCACAGGGAACTAGACAATTTATTGAGGCAGTGTGCCCCCGTTACCAAATACCATCTAGGTTCCACTTCTCTAGGCAGGCGATACCGAGAATGTACACGGACGTCAGAAAAAGACTCACCAGTGTCCTAAAAAATGCAGTTGTACCCAATGTCCACTTAACCACGGACATGTGGACAAGTGGAGCAGGGCAGGGTCAGGACTATATGACTGTGACAGCCCACTGGGTAGATGTATGGACTCCCGCCGCAAGAACAGCAGCGGCGGCACCAGTAGCAGCATCTCGCAAACGCCAACTCTTTCCTAGGCAGGCTACGCTTTGTATCACCGCTTTCCAGAATACGCACACAGCTGAAAACCTCTTACGGCAACTGAGGAAGATCATCGCGGAATGGCTTACCCCAATTGGACTCTCCTGTGGATTTGTGGCATCGGACAACGCCAGCAATATTGTGTGTGCATTAAATATGGGCAAATTCCAGCACGTCCCATGTTTTGCACATACCTTGAATTTGGTGGTGCAGAATTTTTTTAAAAATGACAGGGGCGTGCAAGAGATGCTGTCGGTGGCCAGAAGAATTGCGGGACACTTTCGGCGTACAGGCACCACGTACAGAAGACTGGAGCACCACCAAAAACTACTGAACCTGCCCTGCCATCATCTGAAGCAAGAAGTGGTAACGAGGTGGAATTCAACCCTCTATATGCTTCAGAGGTTGGAGGAGCAGCAAAAGGCCATTCAAGCCTATACAATTGAGCACGATATAGGAGGTGGAATGCACCTGTCTCAAGCGCAGTGGAGAATGATTTCAACGTTGTGCAAGGTTCTGATGCCCTTTGAACTTGCCACACGTGAAGTCAGTTCAGACACTGCCAGCCTGAGTCAGGTCATTCCCCTCATCAGGCTTTTGCAGAAGAAGCTGGAGACATTGAAGGAGGAGCTAACACGGAGCGATTCCGCTAGGCATGTGGGACTTGTGGATGGAGCCCTTAATTCGCTTAACAAGGATTCACGGGTGGTCAATCTGTTGAAATCAGAGCACTACATTTTGGCCACCGTGCTCGATCCTAGATTTAAAGCCTACCTTGGATCTCTCTTTCCGGCAGACACAAGTCTGCTGGGGTTGAAAGACCTGCTGGTGAGAAAATTGTCAAGTCAAGCGGAACGCGACCTGTCAACATCTCCTCCTTCACATTCTCCCGCAACTGGGGGTGCGAGGAAAAGGCTCAGAATTCCGAGCCCACCCGCTGGCGGTGATGCAGGGCAGTCTGGAGCGACTGCTGATTCTGACATCTGGTCCGGACTGAAGGACCTGACAACGATTACGGACATGCCGTCTACTGTCACTGCATATGATTCTCTCACCATTGAAAGAATGGTGGAGGATTATATGAGTGACCGCATCCAAGTAGGCACGTCACACAGTCCGTACTTATACTGGCAGGAAAAAGAGGCAATTTGGAGGCCCTTGCACAAACTGGCTTTATTCTACCTAAGTTGCCCTCCCACAAGTGTGTACTCCGAAAGAGTGTTTAGTGCCGCCGCTCACCTTGTCAGCAATCGGCGTACGAGGTTACATCCAGAAAATGTGGAGAAGATGATGTTCATTAAAATGAATTATAATCAATTCCTCCGTGGAGACATTGACCAGCAGCAATTGCCTCCACAAAGTACACAGGGAGCTGAGATGGTGGATTCCAGTGGGGACGAATTGATAATCTGTGAGGAGGGGGATGTACACGGTGATATATCGGAGGATGATGATGAGGTGGACATCTTGCCTCTGTAGAGCCAGTTTGTGCAAGGAGAGATTAATTGCTTCTTTTTTGGTGGGGTTCCAAACCAACCCGTCATTTCAGTCACAGTCGTGTGGCAGACCCTGTCACTGAAATGATGGGTTGGTTAAAGTGTGCATGTCCTGTTTATACAACATAAGGGTGGGTGGGAGGGCCCAAGGACAATTCCATCTTGCACCTCTTTTTTCTTTAATTTTTCTTTGCGTCATGTGCTGTTTGGGGAGGGTTTTTTGGAAGGGACATCCTGCGTGACACTGCAGTGCCACTCCTAGATGGGCACGGTGTTTGTGTCGGCCACTAGGGTCGCTTATCTTACTCACACAGCTACCTCATTGCGCCTCTTTTTTTCTTTGCGTCATGTGCTGTTTGGGGAGGGTTTTTTGGAAGGGACATCCTGCATGACACTGCAGTGACACTCCTAGATGGGCCCGGTGTTTGTGTCGGCCACTAGGGTCGCTTATCTTACTCACACAGCTACCTCATTGCGCCTCTTTTTTTCTTTGCGTCATGTGCTGTTTGGGGAGGGTTTTTTGGAAGGGACATCCTGCGTGACACTGCAGTGACACTCCTAGATGGGCCCGGTGTTTTTGTCGGCCACTAGGGTCGCTTATCTTACTCACACAGCTACCTCATTGCGCCTCTTTTTTTCTTTGCGTCATGTGCTGTTTGGGGAGGGTTTTTTGGAAGGGACATCCTGCGTGACACTGCAGTGACACTCCTAGATGGGCCCGGTGTTTGTGTCGGCCACTAGGGTCGCTTATCTTACTCACACAGCTACCTCATTGCGCCTCTTTTTTTCTTTGCGTCATGTGCTGTTTGGGGAGGGATTTTTGGAAGGGACATCCTGCGTGACACTGCAGTGCCACTCCTAGATGGGCCCGGTGTTTGTGTCGGCCACTAGGGTCGCTTATCTTACTCACACAGCTACCTCATTGCGCCTCTTTTTTTCTTTGCGTCATGTGCTGTTTGGGGAGGGTTTTTTGGAAGGGACATCCTGCGTGACACTGCAGTGACACTCCTAGATGGGCCCGGTGTTTGTGTCGGCCACTAGGGTCGCTTATCTTACTCACACAGCTACCTCATTGCGCCTCTTTTTTTCTTTGCGTCATGTGCTGTTTGGGGAGGGTTTTTTGGAAGGGACATCCTGCGTGACACTGCAGTGACACTCCTAGATGGGCCCGGTGTTTGTGTCGGCCACTAGGATCGCTTAGCTTAGTCATCCAGCGACCTAGGTGCAAATTTTAGGCCTAAAAATAATATTGTGAGGTGTGAGGTATTCAGAATAGACTGAAAATGAGTGTAAATTATGGTTTTTGAGGTTAATAATACTTTGGGATCAAAATGACCCCCAAATTCTATGATTTAAGCTGTTTTTTAGTGTTTTTTGAAAAAAACACCCGAATCCAAAACACACCCGAATCCGACAAAAAAAATTCGGTGAGGTTTTGCCAAAACGCGGTCGAACCCAAAACACGGCCGCGGAACTGAACCCAAAACCAAAACACAAAACCCGAAAAATTTCCGGCGCTCATCTCTAATGTTTAAGTCCGTAGAGTGCCGACTGTGTTTGTCTCATGGGAACAGAGGGCTGTCCCCCATCACTACAAGCCATTCACACAATATATATATATATATATATAGTAGCTCCCTTACTGAGGAGTGAGGAGCCTCACAGTCACTGGCAGAAGAAATGAATCCGTAACTCACCCTCTTTTCCTAACAAGCCGGGCCAGTGTTCAGACGGTGCGCTTCCATAGCTCTCTTTCGATGTCCTAACAGTGTTAAAGACCAGTGTAGAAAGCTCAACAACAGTGTGGCAGACCTATATCAGATGCTGCTCTTCTCTTATCCATCTTCCTTCCAGTTCCAGCTCCAGCAGCCTATAGGGCAAAGTGAAGGCAGTGGACTGACCCTGACCGCACATGACTGTCTTAAATAGCTCTCCAACAGATGAAGCTAATCAGATAGAAAAAACTCCTCACCGGTAAACCCCAGCATCAGAGTGTTGCCTATACTGCCACCTAGTGGTGAGCCCACAGTACTGTAGAGAAATCCTGAAATTAAAAATACAGGTACACCACTAATTATTCAGCACCTGATGGTCCTGTACCTCTTTTAATCGAGACACATCAGGTGCCAGGGAAGTTAGGCTGCGGGTTGGAATTAGTATGCGGGAGGGTCTAGATAGGCTGTGGAAGGCACTTAGAAGGCTACGGGAAGTCTTATATAGGCAGTGGGAGGCTTAGTTGCAGGTGGGGGAGTCTGACTGCGTGCGGGTAGTTGGGCTGCGACAGGGAGTCACACTGCGAGCGGAGAGTAGGGCTGTGTGGCTGAAATTAGGCTGTGGGGGACACGCTAGATAAAATTAGGCTGTGTAGGGGGTCAGGATGCCCTTGTTACCACCATCAATGATACCACCAATAATCCGCTAAAACCAATAATCTGGCCCAATGCTGGAACAGAGGGTGCCGGATTATCGGTGGTGTACCTGCAAACAGTTTTTTTATGTAGTAAATATGGGTGGAACAAAATGGATAGGGGAAATTCAATGCAGAACAGTTTGAAGCTCAAACATCAAATAACGTTGGTTGCATGAGCCATCTAATCATATTACTTATTGATATTTTCATTAAAATCGCAGTGGTAAAGAACATTATTCTTTGACTGTTCGGGCATCTGATAACAGTATTATATTGTATACAAATTGGATGACTACAATCAACTAGTAAAAATGTCAAACCACATTTTTGGCATAAACCACGTACATATGCTACACTTGTACAGTTAGATGCATCAACATATAAAAGGAATGGCTTCTAATTTTCAGATTATCTTTACACCTGCACTTTTGATGGAAGAAGCCTTTAACTCTACATGAGCTCTTAGAGGTCAAAGTGACTCAACTCCCATCCTGATTGCATCAGGTTATCAGAGTGTATAGAGTACTTTTCTTTGTCCAGCTTGTCTATTTGTTGTTTCTATATATAGATAAAAATAATCCTTCCCAGTTAAACTTGGACTAAGCAAGCAGGCATTATCAGTACACTGAAGTATTTGTATTAAGAGCTTGCAAAAAAACTTCATGAGGCCTATAAGCATCAGGACTAACTAATTAATCAAATTTGAAAATGTGTTTATCAAATGCTGCTAATGCTATTGTTCTGAATTAAATGTGTTTTTTTCTGTTTACTTATGCATGTATATGTTTATATATATACATATGCGCATATGTTTTATATATATATATATATATATATATATATATAAACAATACAGCAATTCCAGCAGCACCCGGATAACAGAATACTCAATGAGGCAGGAATGAATGCAATGTTTCAATATTCTTTACTTTCCTACGTCCTCAGGCATGTAAAAACAGTAAAACACATCTCACCTTATATTCCCACCATGTGCAAATGCCATCAGCGCCATACCGGAAAAAGGAAGCATGACTCCCACAGATGACATAAACTCCCAGTGTCCGTTGCCACGGTGACCGGCACTGATAAAATCAATATACATAGGATTATGGTAAATGGACTGCGCACAAAAGAAGCATTAACAATAAGTAAAATGCAATACAGTAGCCAAGGTAATAATACACATTAGGAATGGGAAAACATTAATTATATAAATACATGTAAGCCCAAATTGTCATTCAATCCTTGAGCTGTAAGTGTACCCAATCAGTGAACCAAACGTGATTCACACTTCAGTAATTTGAGTGAACGATTCCCACCACATGAGGAAAGGGGTACGTGATGAATAATCATGTATCTCAAATTGGCCATACTATATCCAGCCTCCGCAAAGTGGCGTGCAACAGGATGTTCACTATGCCCGGATTCTATTGCAGCATGGATGGTTGAGCGATGAGCAGCCATTCGTTCTCACAATGTTCTGTCAGTTTTTCCAACATAGTGTAGTACTCAAGGAAATTTAATAAAATAAACAATAAATTTTGTCGTGCACATCACCTTGTGATGAATAATAAATTTTTTCCCACTGTAAGGATGGCAAAAACTCTCTCCCGCTATCAAGTAGCGACACGTCACACAGTTGATACATTTGTAACATCCGTTACGTCTGCTCAAGAAATGGTGCGTGGCTGGTGTACTGGACATATTGGTGATATCGGTCCTAATGACCCAATCATGAATATTCCGACCCCTTGTGTAGCATGGCATCAGTTTCTTGTCACTTAAATTCAAGTCGCCATCAGAGCTAACTATCGGCCATAATTGTTTGAAGACAGATCAAATCACTCCACTAGACGTATTAAAGTGATTAACCCAGGGCATACGATTATCCAAAGTGTCCTTTTTAGATGGCTGTAATAAAGCCTCTCTTGGTCTTTCCAATGCTTTTTGTTTCACTGATAATAATTCAGGTAACAAATTACCTCTCACCAAAAACTTCTCAATCATTTTATCAATCCATGCAATAGCATTATCCCTATTGCTACAAATTTTACACGCTCTGAGAAATTGAGAAAAAGGAAGACCATACTTGAGTGGCTTAGGATGAAAACTGCTAGAGTGTAACAATGTATTCCTATAAGTAGTCTTACTATGTAAATCAGGAGTTAGTTTCTGATTGTCAAGCTTTACAACCACAGAAAATTAATAGCACAATCGCTGATATCGTGAATAAATTTAATAGCACTAGTGGATTCATTGTGCCTCCTGATGAATGATTCAAGATGTTCCTTGGTACCAGACCATATCAAAAATAAATCATCTATATACCTGACATAAAAAATATATTGTCAGATACAATGGAATCGGTGAAAAAAATATCTCGTTCCACCTGAAACATGTACGAGACCCCATCGCACACCCCGATACTTGCAGGTAGAAATTACCATCAAAAATTAAATATTTACAGGTCAAAATCATCATCAGGAGGTCACAAATCAAACCCATATCTGGTCCCACATAAAGTGGGTTTCCAACCAGCAAATCACATACCGCCTTAATCCCATCATCATTAGGGATCACCGTATAGAGACTAGACACGTCTAAGCTACATAATAGACTATTAATCGGCACATTATCCACTGCAGACAATTTATTTAAAAAACTAGTGGTGTCTAACAGATAACCAGAGTGCCCCAGAATACAAGGTTGCAAAAAACTGTCCAGATAAACCGAACAATTTTAAAATAACAAATCACGGGCAGCGATAATTGGACACCCTGGGGGACAAGATGCATTCTTATTAATTTTTGGTAAGGAATACATTAGGGGGGTCACAGGCCATTTTGGTATAAGGGCATTACACAAATCCCGATAAATAACCCTCTTGCTAACTGCTTTAGATAATCTATTAGGCAATCTAAGTGTAAATTCAGCTGTGGGACCATGATCAAGTAATCTATAGACTTTAGTGTCAGCTAATTGTTGCAAAATCTAATCCCTGGTTATCTGTTAGACATCACTAGTTTTTTAAACAAATTGTCTGCAGTGGATAATGTGCCGATATGTGTGTGTGTGTGTGTGTGTGTGTGTGTGTGTGTGTGTGTGTGTGTGTGTGTGTGTGTGTATAACCTAGAATGCAGTTTCTAAACTTAAAGTCTGTCGGGCAAAATCAACATTTCCAAATGCATAACGATCACATGTTTTAGTGATCAGCGAATTGCACTGCCCCTCTTACCAGAGCCACAGCCGGTGACCCAGAGTGGATTTTCCTGGGGGTGTGACCATAAACTACTGTATACAATAATGTGCTACTCTACGTAAACATAGCTGTTCTCTCTCTCTCTCTCTCTCTCTATATATATATATATATATATATATATATATATATATATATGGTCCATATTACTTTAAAAAATCTCACTTAAAAAAAAACAACCTCTGGAATAACCTTTGAAATGTTGTTTTAACCTCATAGACTTTAATTTTAGGAAATGTGTGCTAGGTTACTTAGCTAAACAAACATAACATGGAAGTTGTAGAAAACAAGATACTGTTTATGCAACTCCACCATTTGCTGTACAAAGGTCACATGTGGAAACACTCAGAATTACACGTAGTATATTTCCATCCCTTCTGGATTTTAGGTTAAAAAAAAAATGTTCTAACAAATTTGCTTATAAATGTATGCAATTTAATTTATCTTGAGTGATACAGTGTAGAAAGGACCTCAATTGTGCAGTAAATTGGATGCAAAGTACACAACCACCAACAATAGGTCTGTGGTTCACAATCCCCATGGTACTTGTGACATTTAGGGTGTACTTGAATAGTTTTCTATAAAAGTGGGGAATGGTAGACAGTGGATCACTCTGTGGTCTGTCTCCATTCCCAGCACTAGAGGCAGCTTCCCTGCTCTAGTGTTTTCCCTCCTAGTGTCAGCTCAGTGCAGGAAGAGGTGCTTAGTGCACAGTCTGAGAGTTCTTCCTGGGAACTTCCACTCTCCTGAGTGAGTGACCTTGTCTACCCGCAGCCGCACCCTGTGTGTATACAGCCGCATCTTGTGTGTACTGAGATGCTGTGTAATCACTGTACTGCTTCACATGTAGAACATGCTGCAGAAAATCTTCTATATACTACAAGCTGTTATCTCTGTTATATGAATAAACCAATCATCCTGGTTAAGTGCCGTTGTGTGGACTAACATCCCTATCCAACACCGCAACACTTTGCCAACAGGTTATGGGCCCAGGACCCAAAGTCGGAAAGGCATTCTAAAACAGAGGTACATAAGAAATAAAAGCGCAGCTGATTAAAGAAGGAGTACTTTTCTTAAATATAGAGAAGAATGTACAGTACAGGGAACAGTGTGAACTTTACACAGTTAAAAGGCTCAGAGAATTACACAACATGGAAATTCACCATGGAGATGCAGCTTTACCCTCAGGTAGGCACAGCTGGCCTGACAGATGTAGCAAAGCTGCTCTTGCTCCCCTCTTCGCTCCAAGGGGGCCGTCCCTCCTAGTACCTTCCTATCTCTAGGTGCTGTTCGAAACCCCCCTAGTCAGTTTTCCCGCCACCTGCGTGGAGTGCAGTAGTGATCCTCCTGGCCTCTCAGGCACACTGCGCCTAAACTACTCCGACTTTTGAAGGTTCTTTTTTCCTTTTATTTTCATCTATTAACTGTTTATTTTGCTTATTTCATGAATAAAAATCACAAAGGTTGTGGATATTTTGTGGAAATATGTAGGTTTGTCTAGGGTGGCCTCTCAGGCACACTTCGCCCAAACTTATACTCATGTTCATGTTTTCTCTTATTTGCTTCAAATTTTCTGCTGAAATGGCCCATAAACCTACGATTTCTCTCTTTGTACGTCCTAATGAAGGTCACTGATTACTTTAAGAGCATTAGAATTGAGTTAATTAGGTGCTCATGTAGATTTTCTAACAGGCACCTGTCAGGCGCACTGTGCCTGAACTCGGGAGTCCCAGAGGTGTGCCTGATGGAGGGTTAAGTGGGAAAAGTTGTGGAAAGCCAAAAATGAGCCAGGAGCAGACCCAAACTCAGTTGAAGTGGATAGAGCCATCGAGATGATAGGATTGGCCATGGAACAACACTTCTACTCCATTATCAGTGGGAAAGTGTCAGCCAAAGACGGTGGCACCTCTGCAAATGGTGTATGAGGACAAAGGTTTGATAAGAAGAATAAACTTGAGGCGTATGCTATATGGGACAAAGTTACGTGCCTGTAAAGACATGAACAATTATATTGATAAAATACTGTCAATAGCTCAGCAGTTGGCATGTGTGGGGGCACAGGTGGACGTCGAAGAAGTGGCGGTGGCGATGTTACAAAATCTGACATTGGAATTCGATTTCCTGGTAGTAGCTTTGGAGTCTAACGATACCAAGCTGACAACAGAAATTGTAAGAGCCAAGCTGCTGCAGTTCCAAGAACGTATTCCTGTCGAGACACATGCTGAAGGTTCTGCCTTATTCAGAAAAGGTACTAAGTCCAGAAAGCTCAAGTTCAAGTGCTTTATATGTCACAAGGTGGGCACAAGGCCTCAGATTGCAGACTGAGAAATTGCAGTGGAATGCAGAAGAAGCGTGACAAACCAAATGAGTCAGCATTGAATGTAGCAGATAGTCACAAGAAGGATTGCCGGTACATGGACTCGGGAGCCACTAGGCATTTCAGTTGTAATCAGGAATGGTTCAATTCACTGACAGTATGTGAACCCATTACAGTAAAAGGGATTGAAGACAAAGTCCTGACTGCTTCAAAATTTGGGACAATCACAGTGTGTCTAAGAATTATAGGTGAAAAAGTTATTACGGACATCCAAGACACCAAACACATATATTTGCACACACCGTGTTCCCTGATTAACACACAAGGACTCCAGTGTGCACAAAGAATGGGCGCTGGGATTTACCGATGGAGGAGATTTTTTTCCAATATAATTAGTGGATACTGCTGCTCTTTAGTTAAAGGATAATTGCATTCCTTATAAAAAACAAAAATATATAAACATACCCCCCGGGATACAATCTCGGGAGTATACCAAGAGCGCTGCTTCCACCCCAATTTCTATACTGTTATATAATTTCACAACCGGTTTTATATTCAATCTTTTTTATTTATATAAAAATAGTACTCTAAATAAGCACAAATAAAAAGAATTTCATCATATACAATACATGCTGCAGCATAGGAAATAAAAACAGTACTACTTATTTCCACAAATATTACAACCAAAAAACCTAAGAGGCTTATTTGTATCCGGATCTGAGGCTTATATTGAAACCAACTTAGCTGGGTAATGTCCACATTACATCAATATGTCCCAGTAAGGTGCAAAAATCCATTCACTTCATAATCTCTGTGATCCAAAATTGATTCAATTAATAGGTGTAAAAAATCTTCAGATTGTCCCAATTTTACTTGGATTCTTAATATTGTGTGCACACATATATTTTACCTTCACAGGTGTTACCATACGGATTCTTATTGATTTCACCTCCAGTACTGGACTCTTTGCTGTTACGGTTCTCCTTTAGTAATTGAAGACATCAATCGTCAGGTGTTTCTGCTCACAGTGCTCAGGCTCCCTCTGCTGGTATTAGCCCGTATTGCAATTTACTCTGTGTGACAGTATTACTGACCCCGTGCTACAGCGGTCCGGAGGTGAAAATCTGTTACCACGGTCACTCGAATACGCGTTTCTCCGCCTTGATGCTCCCTCAGCGGCTTCCTCAGCTCAAAGCTGAGGAAGCCGCTGAGGGAGCATCAAGGCGGAGAAACGCGTATTCGAATGACCGTGGTAACAGATTTTCACCTCCGGACCGCTGTAGCACGGGGTCAGTAATACTGTCACACAGTGTAAATTGCAATACGGGCTAATACCAGCAGAGGGAGCCTGAGCACTGTGAGCAGAAACACCTGACGATTGATGTCTTCAATTACTAAAGGAGAACCGTAACAGCAAAGAGTCCAGTACTGGAGGTGAAATCAATAAGAATCCGTATGGTAACACCTGTGAAGGTAAAATATATGTGTGCACACAATATTAAGAATCCAAGTAAAATTGGGACAATCTGAAGATTTTTTACACCTATTAATTGAATCAATTTTGGATCACAGAGATTATGAAGTGAAAGGATTTTTGCACCTTACTGGGACATATTGATGTAATGTGGACATCCAAGACGTCTTGTTCGTGCCAAATTTGAGAAGCAATCTCATTGCTATAAGTGTCCTGGAGAAAAAGGGTTACAGAATCCAGTTTGCAATGGGCAAATGTTTGGTGCAAAATGAGAAATAGACTGTAATTGCTTCAGCAACCCAGTGCAACCAACTGTATGTCCTGGACACCGAGAAGTGTTCTGCAATGGCGGCCTCTGATTCAAACCAGTCGATGGAGCTGTGGCACAGGTGCCTAGGTCATCTGGGATATGACAATGTCCAGAAACTACTCAATGGAATGGCAAAGGAAATTACTGTGAGTAATACTGAGAGACCAGTGTGTGAGAGTTGTATGAAAGAAAAGCAGACTCACACCCTATTTCCTAAGTCTACTAGTAAATCAGAAACACTACTAGCCCTAGTGAATACTGACATAAGTGTTCCGATGGAGATGGAATCAATGAGTGGCTACATTTACTGATGATGCCACAAGGATGACACTTGTGTATTTCATGAAAGCTAAAAGTTAAGTTGTCAATAAAATTGTGGAATACAAGAACCTGGTGGAGACTGAGACGGGTCTGAAATTAAAAGTCTTGAGATGCAACAATGGCGGAGAGTATGACAACAGAGTTTTAGCACAGTTCCTATAAAAATATTGCATACAGCATCAATTAACAATTACTTACATGCCAGAACAAAACGGTGTGAGTGATCATGCAAATCGTAAAATTATTGAAATAGCACTGACTATGTTGAGTAACGCAAGCCTGGAGAAAAGCTTTTGGGCGGAAACATTGTCTACTGCAGTTTATCTTAAAAACTGTCCGCCCGCAGTAGCCATAAAAGGTAAAACACCACTGGGGGCGTGGTCCATGAAAAAGACGGCTGCCAATCATCTCTGTGTCTTTGGCTGTAAAGCTTATGCACATATACCTAAGGAGAAAAGACAGAAATTAGATCCAAAGTCAGTGGAATGTATAATGCTAGGATACTGTGAAGAAAGCAAAGGATACAGGCTTTGGGACATTACAAACAAATGTCTTCTAAAGTCTAGAGATGTGGTGTTCCATGAGACAGCACCAATCACTAGAACAGTGGAACAAGAATCACAGCAACAATATGTATCCCTGAACCTGAAAGAGTTAATGCGGATACCCAATCAGGAAACAGAAGTTCCATGAGGAGAAATAAAGGTCTTCCATCCAAAAGATACAGTGAGGAATATGCAAACATAGCTCACTGTGAACCCCACAATATACAGGAAGCAAAATCAAGTAGCAACTGGAAAGAATGAAAGTCAGCAATAGATACAGAGCTGTCAGCTCTGGATGATAACAATACATGGACTGTAGTTGACAGGCCGAATAACCATAAGACAATCAAGAACAAGTGGTTCTTTTGCAGAAAGCTGAATGCAGACGGGACTATTGCTCATTGTAAAGCCTGCCTTGTTGCAAGAGGATACACACAAAATTCCGGGATCGACTACGGAGAGATCTTTTCGCCTGTACAGGACCTTGAGGTTAGTCATTGCCATTGCAACACTTTTTGATTTATTGTTATACCAGCTAGACTTTGATTCTGCATTTCTAAATGGAGAGTTAATTGAGATTTATATGGATCCACCTCAACATTAAACGAGAATATGTTCTAAGAGGGAAAAGTTTGCCTCTTAAAGAAATCTTTGTACTGCCTAAAGCAAAGTGGTTGTTGTTGGTATGTAAAGCTGGATACTGTGCTGCTAGAGAAGAACTTTGTTAGGTCAGAGACTGATCACTGCTTATATCACAAAACTATAGAAGAAAAGCAGTTCATCATAGTTGTGTATGTGGATGATCTATTGCTATCAGGTCAAGAAGAGCACATTACTGATGTAAAACAGCAGCTGAAACAAAAATTCAAGCTAAAGGATTTAGGCCCTGCAAATCATTTGTTAGGCATAAGAATTGTGCAAAACATGAAAGATTGGACTGTTGCAATTGATCAACAAAGATATATTAAAGCAATACTTCACAAGTATGGAATGTCTGATGCAAAGATGTAAAGATGGTAAAGGACATGTCACCAACCAGCCAGGAAGAGATAGAGGAAATGAGAGAGGTTCCTTATCAAAATGCTGTTGGTAGCTTGATGTATGCAAGTATTGGGACTCACCCCTACATCACAGATGCAGTGACCCAAGCAAGCCAGTTTGCAATTAACCCTGGGAGGCAACACTGGATTGCATTCAAAAAAATCTTAAGGTACTTAAAAGGTGCAAGTTCATTAAAGTTAGTGTTTATAAAGTCAAAAAGTACGACTTTGGAAGTTTTCTGTGATACCGAATGGGGATCAGATGAGGATGACCGTCCTTCCTACATGGGATACTTGTTCATTTTGGCAGGTGCAGCCGTCTGCTGGGCAAGCAGAAAGCAACCTACTGTTGACCTATCCACCACTGATGCGAAGTACATGGCACTTACAGAAACTGCAAAAGAAGCTTTATGGATGAAGGAGATTTTACGTGAGCTTAACCTTCTTTACCACATTGAGACTATCAACATTGTGTATGATAACAAGGGAGCAATTGATATGTCTTCCAACACCAAGCATTATGGACGATCCAAACGCATTGCCAATTGCCATTAGACATCACTTTATCCGTGAGTTAGTGGAGAACAAGTCTGTCAATGTGGATTACTGTACATAGCAAGTGAGAGCAATGCTGCTGATATGCTGACAAAGGGACTATCATCACACTTGCTGAACATGTTCATGACAAAATGTGGACTGGAATGCTTTTGAGAAATGTTAATTTGGTTTACTGTTTGCTTACCGTGCTTTATTAATGTCTTTTTGGTTACAGGAAAACTTTATTGAGATGTTTTGATAAAGAGTTATGCAAATGTATGTAACCGGAGACAGCCTTGAGCGAGAGGGGGTGTTAGACAGTGGATCACTATGTGGTCTGTCTCCGTTCCCAGCAATAGAGGCAGCTTCCCTGCTCTAGTGTTTTCCCTCCTAGTGTCAGCTTAGTGCAGGAGGAAGTGCTTAGTGCACAGTCTGAGTAAGTTCTTCCTAGGAGAGACAACTGCACTGATGTGCTGCTTCTTCTCTTCTGAGTCTGTGACCTTGTCTACCCCGCAGCCGCACCCTGTGTGTATACAGCTGCATCTTGTGTGCACTGAGACGCTGTGTTACTGCTGTACTGCTTCACATGCGTACTGTGAGTTCCTGCTGCTGCTGCAGAACATCTTCTATCTACTACAAGCTGTTATCTCTGTTATCTGAATAAACCAATCATCCTGGTTAAGTGCCATTGTGTGGACTAACATCCCCATCTCACACCTCAACACTCTGCCAACAGGGAAGGACATCCAGGTAATAATTAAACAAATATAGAAAATGGATCATTAGCCTCATCCATCCCAGTAGGAGCATGATAACAAAATGAAAAAATCTATCCCATTATCCCTATAAAATAAAATGTGTACTTTAGTTTTATTGTCAATTTTGCATCTTTCATAAATTTTAAAATGTAAGAAATATATACAGTATGTATGTTCATTTTATTCTTGTGTCTTTTTAGATCTTGTTTATGCAGCAGCACATTGATTGCTTTTATTTATGTTTATATGGAAAAAGAGGCTAGAAAAGGATATGGAGTATATACTCCTACTAGATTGTTTATCTTGATGGGGGGGGGGAGTTGTGATTGTACCCACTGATTTGCACTGTCAGGAAGCTGCAGCAGCTGTGGCAATGGAGGCCGCACCTTACCTTCCATTATGCTTTGCGGCTCTGGGTAAGTGTTCTGCTGCTCATCAGCCAGGGGCGTTCGGCTGGATCGCAGCATCCAGTTGCAAAAGTCTCCTGCCGGACGTGGTCCATGGGCGCCGCCATATCTTCTGGAAGTCAGCTGGCCTGAGAATCCAAGCCTTGAGTACTTGCAGGTAAAATGACTAGGGAAACCAATTGGGAGCAGGCGGGAGGTTTAAAAGGAAGCGCTGGAACGTAACTCCCTACCCACGTTCCATGTTCCAGTCAGCTCCTGCAGGAATCTTGTCACAGTACAGAGCAGCCCGGTCCAGTAATAACTGGTAATTAGCTCTGTTCCACTATATACGGTAACCAGCCGGGTCCAGCGAAGCCTGGTAACCAGCCTGGTCCAGTAATATCCGGTAACCAGCCCGGTCCAGTAAAAACTGATAACCTGCCAGGTCCAATAATATCTGGTAACTAGCTTGGTCTAGTATAACCTGTTAACCATCCCGGTCCAGTAATAACCGGCAACCAGCCCGGTTATGTTATATCCGGTAACCAGTCCAGTCATATCCGGTAACTAACCCGGTCCAGTGCTAAACAGTGCATAGTTTGATCCCTAGGCTGCCAGAGTCTACAGGCAGTTCTATTAACGCTCACTGTAGCCAACTAAGTCTTACACGCTCAGTAGTACTTCTCGTAGCTGTACCATCTTCTGCATGAAGAAGTCCTATATCAAGCTACCCCAGTTCCTACTCTCATCTGGGACTTTTTTTCTGCACACCGGAAGATATTCCGAGTACAAGTTTTACTAGCCTTGTGACATGCACCATGGAAAGTGGTCTATTTGTGGTCTATTTATGTAATCAAGAAATTTCATTATTTCACAGCGAGATTCTTGATTAGAAGCGGTATACATAAATACCTTTTTGGACTATTTTTAAATATGCACTGTATAATAAGGACATGGAATTTGCATTATAAGGTTTCTGATATAAGGTTCTTATGGCTGGCAAAGTAATCCCAATTGTGAGCACTTTTTCTACATTTCTACAAGACTTCAGACTTTCATTTTTTTTTTTAAAAATACATAAAATTAACTAAATATATTGGTCAGCGCCCTCCCACGACCAATGGTGAATACAGATGTCCAAGGTCAATAAAAGGAGGAGGATAAAAGAAAAGTACTCTCTGTTTTGGGGGGCACTAACCCTACAAGTCAAAATTTAAAACATAGTGTTTACTGAAAAAATTATTTCGAAAACATCACATACAGTAGGATATAAGACTAAATTCAAATATCAATACCAATAGCAATATAGGGCCATCAATATGCCCAAAATGAATTACGGTATATGAAAGTACTGTATAATTCAAATGATCGGCAAATAATAAGCAAGAAATGGATTGATAATAATAAACAATAATAAGCACTGAATATTGTATACAGCTGTGTCCACATAGACCTTTCTCCATTTAATCCATATGGCCAAATAAGCCCTGCAATGGAATCTGCTACATAGCCACACCTTGTGATTTTTATGAAGATATGCTACATTAATCTTTATACTAATTATTTTGCAGCAAAAAAATTTTTTTTCAAGGGAAAGTTGTATGAGAACATTGCTGTACTGCTGTCCAAGCTTTGCAGAGAGCCCAATGGTCCAACATGGTTCATGTGGAAAAAACACAGATTACCAATTTGGCCAACTAGTATGGTTCACTACAAAAATTCACACAAATTATTAGAAAACAATATTTGGCTAATATTCCATTGCAAAAGTTGATCTTAAATTATGTCACTCCATTTGACAGATAGTCACTCTTTCATGTGTTTTTACTCAAACATTCATTGTCTTTAACAAAATCAGTCACCTAATGCTCTGCCACTAATTTAATTCCAATTTCAGTACAACGACAAGGACAGCCCGGACTCCAGGGCATTCATAGGCCACCTCCAATATCTTAGAAGCTATCTTCTGTAGCTTAGCTGAATGTGATAGATTCTTCAATCCACACACACACTAATATTAGGTGCTGCGTTTCAGTCCCATTACACAAGAAAACCTGTAGCGTCTACTGATCTTCATAGAAGAAAAGGTATACAGTCAGTACCCATGCAGCAATATTCTCTGTTCTGTCATGCTTTGTGAGTCTTTTATGATGTAAGGGGTTTTCTGTTGACCTGCAGGGGTCAATATCTAAAAGCCCACTGATGCAGGTTGTCTCCTGACACCTAGCACTACTGCATGGGTTTCAGCAGTACAGACTGTGCAGTGTGCCACAGGCTGATCTTTAACTTTCTGTATTTTTTTATTTGCATAAACCATCACAGATAGGTCTAATGTCTTGCTACTAATAATTAGTTGCTAAAACACTAGACCAATCCCAGGTCAAATACAGTAAGCAGCTTCCTGGGAACAAAAAATTATAAAAGTAATATTTTAAATGCCACATGGGTAAGCCCCCACTAGATCCCTCTGTTATCAGTACACTTCCTTTCAGATGAAATGTGAGTTGTTTCTCAGCAACCCCTTTTGCTGTTGTCAGCTTAGAGATGGCCATCGGTGGGTTATCCATCAATGGTCACCATCGATGGTACCATCAATTGATAACCTTGATGGTGTAAAACCATCTGTAAGCGAACCATTAATGGTTTTACCCATTGATGGTTACCCCTACATTACTGTATAATGAAATGCGAACCAACCAGAGCCTGGGGGCATGGCTTCATGGGTGTCAGGGGGCAGGGCTAAACTCAATGTCCTGACACTTTGAGGGGAAAATAAAATATCGGTAGCACTGAAACATGAATGGTGGGAAACCATCTGGTTCTCCCCTATCGATGGTAGAAGTATTCAACATCGGTCATAGACCATCAATGATATCAAATAATTGACTGTTGATGGTTATCCCTATGTCAGCTTAGCATGGACTGGAGATATTTATCTTGCTATTATGTCAGCCTACAAATTGGTTCAGCCTGGTGCTGGCTATTGGGGACCCCTTGTTGTTTTTTCCAATACCAGACCAGGCTCAGAGGTCCAGGGCTGGTTTTTTATTTGGGGGGGCATCAAGCATAAACTGATCTGTGCAGTGATTTCTACCTGCCCACAAAGGCGAAGCGGCTTCAGGGAGGAATTGGAAATTGGAAGTAGTATTGAATATAATTGAAGGACTTCTATGCATTGAAATCTCGCAAGATTTCCGGGATGCCCTGCCCTGTCTGCCAGGAATAATATGGCTTGTCTATATTTACAATATTTCTTCTGTTTTTTTGTACTAAAATGGAATTCATTATACATGAATTTTTCATATCAGAGAGATAGAATACCTATTTGTTCAAGTATATTTTTTATTTAAAAAATTCATTAAAATGCATATTATTAAAATTAAGCAAGTCAGTAAGACATACTAGAATAGCATGACACACACCCAGAAACTGAACAAATGCTAAAGAGCAGAAAAATGTAATTGAAAAATTATACAGTAACCATAATACAAATATATATTAAATTATTGGTCTCAAGGTCAGAAAATGGGAACCCCTTGGCTAGCATAACTAAACTTCCTTAAAAGAGTATCCTAGTTAATATCTATTGGGAATGGTAACCTGTGCCCGAAGCATGGTGAGCGAAGCGGGTCCGTGAGGTTACACGTTTTAATGTGTTGAACAATTTTAATGATGTTCTGAACTTGAACCAAATATTGATTCACAGAAATACAGTAGAGTGATAGATTAATGTTAATTGAGTTCAAAAGGTGTAAGAGTACAGTATTTACAGTACCTAATATATCAAGATTTGTTGTGAGAGAAGTTTCTTAATATTACTTTTCCTTTCCACAAAGCATAACAAGCGGAATAACCTTATTGGACAGAGATGATTGATTAGATCAATTTTCATCTGAAAAGTATTGAAAATCTGAATGATTGGTATAGTATATCTGTCCTTTATACAGTACTTCTTACATGTTTCTGTATTCTTGTTGTGTTTGTATTCTTATTGGACTAATGTCCCTTAGTAAACAGTCTGTTAATTTTGCCTATGTACTTAAGTCCACAGGTACACTAAATCATGTACATTACATAGGCAGCAGTAGAATTCCTTAATCTATTAAAATGAAACACCTTAAAACATCAATGTCAGATACTTGGCCAAACATTCAGAATTAGAAGAATCTGTAGCAATTCAAAGTGTATCCAGCAGGGACTGACTCAGTTCCTTCTACTAGGCTGCAGCCGCACACTACATAGATCTGCTTAGCTGCAATGGTCTAAAGGTGGTTACACACTATATGATATGTTGGGCAACCTTGCGATCCATGATTGATCGCAGTGACCATCGTATTGTGAGTACCCCCAAATCCTACCAATTCTTCGTATGAAGAATTGGCGGTCACACTATCCCATTTGATGTGCTGCACATCAGATGAGATAATGCCATGTACAACGTGTTGTTGTTACATGATGTATGTAATTATATATTGCATCATTGTGTAGCAGACTGTGTAGTGTGTATGGTGATGCAATAGTTCACCATAATATAGCATGACATTATTACATTCATCACCTACATCACTGGGTCACCATATAGATGAGGTGTGTACCCAGCTTAAGCTAACAATTACAACTAGCTTATATTTCAAATTAAAAACAATTATGTTCTATTGTAATAGAATCAGGCACTTATAACAGTGTAAAAATGGATATTGGTGTCTCTCACATGAGAATTGCAGCTGCCATTCGGTACTCTGAAGTACCATAATAGGCACAAATTATAAAATAGAACAAAGGGAGTGCATATACATGTTTGTCATAAAAGTATCGACGTTTATTTTAACAATCGATGAAAGAAATATGTAACATTCGCCAAATTACTCCAACCGCAATGCTTTCATATATAGATTTAACAAAAATTAAGGACACATTGAGAATCAGCATCTAATTTATATAAACTATCTCCATATGCCTCTCACAAATGCATTACTTTGTAATACTGTACATCATTAAATTTTAAACTTTGGATGTGAAAATATGTATATTGTGTTTTTATGTATAATTTAGAATTTTATATTATTTGATTCGTCTTTATTGGAATTCTCTATAGAAAACAATCTGCACATCCAGGTGCTTAATCATGTTAATGAGTTAATGAACCCACAATGATTGGTCGACTCAGCCTTTAAATATAAGCTTGGTTTTAACCATCACCGTCTTCTGATGAAACCGTTGCTATGGAGAACGCATTAAGGGGACTTCTACACTGCTCTGCAGTTTTTTAAAGCCGGAGGTGAAAGCCTACGAGGACTCGATTTCTAATAACCTGCACACATTTGACTGGACCACCCGAATCGCTTCAGCTATGGGTAGCCGCACCCTCCTTCCCTGGCATCTGAAAAGAACTGCCGCTCCCACCAAGAAGCCGCGCTGTCCAACAACTGATCGGACACGGCAGGACTGTACCATCTTGGTGCTAAGCACTTGTGTTTGGCGGTGGGGAGGTAGCAGCATAGAGCATGCTCCATGCGGGAAACATTAACAGTTTTTCATTGATACATTGTATTCCTCTGTAAAGCATAAATACATTTCTCATATGTCCTAGAGGATGCTGGGGTCACATCAAGAACCATGGGGAACAGACGGGATCCACAGGAGACATGGGCACTTTAAGACTTCCAAAGGGGTGTGAACTGGCTCCTCCCTCTATGCCCGTGACAGCCCGTGTTCCCACAAAGAAGCCTTCACCACGACTTTACCTATACACCATGAAAATACCAAAGTGAGAACTCGTGGCGCTACCGTAACCACAAACACATTCAGAAAAGAGTGGTCTAATATTCACAGAGACCAATATAAAATCCACTTACACAGATTTGAAACTGGATTCTAGAACAATAAAAGAAATAAACACAATAGTGTAATAAGAAATGATAAAAATCCAAGGCGTGCTTTTATTGGTTCCACTCACATAGATGAGGTTAATCTGTGCATATCATCCTCATAAGAGGTATATCCAGAAATCACCAGCAGGGTAGTAGTTGAAATTAATCTGTGCATATCATCCTCATGAGAGGAATATCCAGGAATCACCAGCGAGATACTGAAGACTTAAAAAGACCAATATAGTGCAATACAGCCTTAAAAGGAACAAAATTTAATAAAAAATGCACTCACAATTTAAAAAACATAAAGGGCATATATCACCAAACAGATGGTGTGTCAATTGGTATCCCGCCGCTGCATCGACCCGAAATCCCTCTGCCTCCAAAAGGAAATACCAATTATCAGAGACGTGTGATGTGGAGCCGATTACCAGGTATTAAGAGCGCAGGAATCCCAAATGGAAAATTGCTTAAACGCGTTTTCGGTCCTAAGACCTTCCTCAGAAGCATAGGGCTGGAGAGTGAGACAACTCCCTTATGTACCCTCTTAATCAGCTTGACACAAAACACCCTTTTCAAATTAAGAACACCTGTACACTTTTAAATGAGATGTTACCCAGACAGGAAGTGCGTGACCGGAAATGACGCTTTTGCGTTCCACAGGTCCTCCGCTCCTTCCTGTTTGCGTTCCACCCTATATACATTTATTCTAATACATAACATCAGAAAGATAATAGGGCCAAAAGTGTGAAACAACTCCCCTAAATACCCTCATATCCACTTGACACAGAACACCCTTCTCAAATAAAAAGCGCCTGTACACTTTTAGATAAGATGTTTCCCAAACAGGAAGTGCGTGACCGGAAGTGACGCTTTTGCGTTCCACGAGTCCTCCGCTCCTTCCTGTTTGCGTTCCACATATTTATACATCTTTGCTTATTCTAATACATAATATCAGAGAGGTGATATCGATACTCCCTGGATTAAGCTCCTAATTAACTAGTGCACAACCGCTCCATTTTACAAAGAAACGCATACAATTTGAACAAGTCCGTTTCCAAACAGGAAGTGCGTCATCGGAAGTGATGTTGTTGCGTTCCACGATTCCTCCATAGCTTCCTGTTTGCGTTCCACTTGTTTAAATGCACTTAGACCAAGATCCTGTATTTCCAAACCATTCTTCAACCATTCTTATGGAATCAAGGATATTAATAGTCCCTTAAAAGTCAGTCCAAATTCTCACACGATGAGGGACACAGATCGATCCAATAATTATATAGAAAAATACAAAATAAATAAAATGTATAAGGCACTTATACATAAATTTGATAAACAGAAACATTAACCAGACAAGAATAGAAGGGATACATATTTAGGACTGTAGGAACCATTTTAATTCGAAATCACCATTCAGTCCTTGAGGTGACAAGGTCCCCAATTTGTAGATCCAGCGCATCTCAGACTTCGCCAACCTGATCTCAATATCTTTGCTGCGCCAAGTCGGACCCACAAGCTGGATCCCCCAAAAAGACTTTATCCTATTTATACTGCAGCCATGAACAGATTTAAAATGAGCAGATAAACAATGCGTCTCAAGTCCCTTCTTAATATTATATAGGTGTTCTGACATCCTGATTTTTAGGCATCTAGTCGTTTTTCCTATATATAATAGACCGCAGCTACATTCTATGGCATAAATCACGTTTTTCAAATTACACGTTATAAATTCCTTGATTCCATATTTATTTCCTTTTACTGTAAACTCTTTCATATTACTGTTGCCCTTTGTTGCCTCAAATAACTACTTGGCAAGAGTGGACTAAGTGCCAGGGCACTGCCCGGACCCCCGCCAGTATATATATTTTTTTAAAAGAGCGGGTCTGAAGTGCGCCATTACGGGGGTGGGGCTTAGCCCTCATAGCACACAGCTTGGCGCCATTTTCTCTACACAAGGCAGCAGAGACGCTGGTCCTTCCTCACACTGCTGTACAAGTAACAGGGTGCAAAATGGGGGGGGGGGGGGGCACAGTGGTTTTGGTGCATTATATGTAACTTATAAAAGCGCTGCAGGTCTGGGACATTTTCTGTAGTGTTTTCAGACCGGGTTTGGGCGCTGGGGTGTGGGCTGGCAATATCTCCCTCTGTGTCTCTCTGACAGACTTTACTGTGGGTTTGTCCCCTATAGGTCCAGTGTATCTGCGTGTGGTGGGTGCACGTGTGTCGGCATGTCTGAGGCAGAGTGATCTTCCCAGGAGGAGACTATGTTAGGGACACAAATGGCTGTGGGAGTGACCCTGTCGGCACTGCCGACACCTGATTGGATGAATGTTTTGAGTGCTTTGAATGCAAATGTGGCTCTGATCAATAAAAGATTGGATAAATCTGAGTCTCAGAACCAGGCTTAGAAGAAATCCGTAGAGGATGTGTTGTTTCAAGTCCAGACCCCCTCGGGGTCACAAACACGTTCATTTGCCCAGCTGGCAGACACGGATACCGACACGGACACTGACTCAAGTGTCGACTATAGTGATGCCAGATTAAATCCAAAACTGGCAAAGAGCATTCAGTACATGATTGTGGCTATAAAAGATGTATTACATATCAGTGAGGACCCTCCTGTTCCTGATATTAGGGTCTGTATGTATAAAGGGAAGAAACCTGAGGTAATATTTCCTCCCTCTCATGAACTGAACATGCTTTGTGAAAAGGTTTGGGAAAGTCCTGACAAAAAGTTTCAGATTCCCAAAAGGATTGTAGTGGCATATCCGTTTCCCTCTGGGGATAGGGAAAAATGGGAGTCACCCCCCATTGTGGACAAAGCTCTGTCACGGCTATCCAAAAAGGTGGCTCTCCCGTCCCCTGACACGGCAGCCCTAAAGGACCCTGCAGATCGTAGACAGGAAAATACATTGAAATCCATTTATGTCACCACGGGTACGCTACTCAGACCAGCCATTGCATCTGTGTGGGTGAGTAATGCTATCGAAAGATGGGCAGATAACTTGTCATCTGAAATGGATACCCTGGATAGGGATAGTATTCTTTTGACACTAGGTCATATCAGGGACGCTGCAGTCTACCTAAAGGAAGCTGCAAGAGATATTGGCCTCTTGGGATCACAGGCCAATGCCATGGCAGTCTCAGTTAGCAGAGCATTGTGGATTCATCAATGGAATGCTGATGCTGACTCTAATAAAGCTATGGAGTCTCTACCGTATAAAGGTGGTGTGTTGTTTGGTGACGGCCTCGCTGATTTGGTATCTACGGCTACCGCAGGTAAGTCATCATTTTTACCTTATGTGCCTGCACCACAAAAGAAAGCACACCACTATCAGATGCAGTCCTTTCGGCCCAATAAATACAGAAAGGGCAGAGGGTCTTCCTTCCTTGCTACTAGAGGAAAGGGCAAAAGGTAAACTATCACCGGCCGTGGCCGGTTCCCAGGAGCAGAAGTCCTCCCCGGCTTCTGCCAAGTCCACCGCATGACGCTGGGGCTCCTCTGTGGGAGTCCGCACAGGTGGGGGCACGTCTCAGGCTCTTCAGTCAGTTCTGGGCTCGTTCAGCCCTGGACCCATGGGTTTTAGAAATAGTGTCCCAAGGGTATAAACTGGAGTTTCAAGATGTCCCTTCTCACCGATTTTTCAAATCAGCCTTACCAGCTTCTCTTCCAGACAGGGAGGTGGTATGCGCCGCCATAGAAAAATTGTGTCACAATCAAGTCATTGTCAGGGTTCCCCCTTCAAAAAAGGGGGAAGGCTTTTATTCGAGCCTGTTCGTGGTCCCGAAGCCAGACGGCTCAGTCAGACCAATCCTGAACCTCAAATCCCTCAATTTCTACCTAAAATAAATCAAATTCAAGATGGAATCTCTCCGGGCAGTGATCTCCAGTCTGGAGGAGGGGGATTTTATGGTGTCGATAGACATAAAGGATGCCTACTTGCATGTTCCCATCTATCCCCCACATCAGGCTTACCTGAGGTTTGCCGTTCGGGATTGTCATTACCAATTTCAGACGTTGCCGTTTGGTCTGTCCACGTCTCCGAGGGTTTTCACCAAAGTAATGGCCGAAATGATGGTTCTCCTACGCAAGCAAGGAGTCACGATTATCCCATACTTGGACGATCTCCTGATAAAGGCGAGATCCAGGGACCAATTGATGCAGAACATTACGCTCTCCCTGACAATTCTGCAGCAGCATGGTTGGGCACTAAACTTGCCAAAATCACAGTTGGTTCCGACGAGACGCCTGTCGTTTTTGGGAATGTTTCTGGACACAGAATTACAGAGAGTTTCTTTTCCAGTGGAAAAGGCTCTGGAAATTCAGAACCTGGTCAAACAAATGCTGAAACCAGCAAGAGTATCGATACATCAATGCACTTGGTTGCTGGGAAAGATGGTGGCGGCCTACGAGGCCATTCAATTTGGCAGATTCCATGCCAGAGTGTTTCAGTGGGACCTGTTGGACAAGTGGTCCGGGTCCCATCTGCACATGCACTGAAGGATAACCCTGTCTTCCAAGACCAGAATCTCACTCCTGTGGTGGCTGCACAGCTCTCACCTCCTAGAGGGACGCAGGTTCGGGATCCAGGACTGGATCTTAGTGATCACAGATGCGAGTCTCCGAGGCTGGGGAGTAGTCACGCAGGGGGAAAGCTTCCAGGGAAGATGGTCAAGCCAGGAAATGTGTCTACACATAAACGTTCTGGAGTTCAGGGCCATTCACAACGGCCTTCTGCAAGCGAAATATCTTCTTTTCAATCGGCCCATCTTGATTCAGTCGAACAACATAACAGCAGTAACGTACATAAACCCCCTGGGCGGAACAAAGAGCAAAGCGGCAATGGCAGAGGCCACAAAGGTGCTCCGTTGGGCGGAAAGGCATACAAGCGCTCTGTCAGCGATCTTCATTCCAGGAGTGGACAACAGGGAAGCAGACTTCCTCAGCAGACATGATCTCCATCCAGGAGAGTGGGGTCTTCATCAAGAGGTCTTGGCAGAAGTGACAAGTCTTTGGGGAATTCCTCAAATAGACATGATGGCGTCTCGCCTCAACAAGAAACTTCAGAGATATTGTTCCAGGTCGAGAGACCCTCAAGCAATAGCAGTGGACGCCCTAGTGACACCATGGGTGTTTCAGTTGGTGTACGTGTTTCCTCCGCTTCCACTCATGCCAAAAGTGATAAAGATCATAAGAAGAACAAAGTTTCAAGCGATCCTCATTGTTACAGACTGGCCAAGAAGGGCTTGGTATCCAGATCTTCAGGAATTACTCATAGGAGATCCCTGGCCTCTTCCTCTGAGGGAGGATCTGTTACAGCAGGGGCTGTGCGTGTTCCAAGACTTACCTCGACTTCGTTTGACGGCTTGGAGGTTGGACGCCGGATCCTAGCCCGAAAGGGTATTCCCAAGGAAGTCATCCCCACTCTTATTCAGGCCAGGAAAGGAGTAACGTCTAAATATTACCACCGTATTTGGAGAAAATACGTGTCTTGGTGTGAATCAAAGAAGGCTCCTATGGAAGAATTTCAGTTAGGACGTTTTCTCCATTTTCTACAAGCCGGTGTGGATTCGGGCCTAAAGTTGGGCTCAATTAAAGTTCAAATTTCAGCTTTATCAGTTTTCTTCCAAAAACAATTGGCCTCCCTTCCAGAAGTTCAGACCTTCGTGAAAGGCATGTTGCACATCCAACCTCCCTTTGTGCCCCCTGTGGCACCATGGGATCTTAACATGTTGTTGCAATTCCTTCAATCTCATTGGTTTGAACCTTTACAGAAGGTAGAGTTGAAAATCCTTACTTGGAAAGTGGTCATGCTGTTGGCCTTGGCAAGGCAGGTGTCTGAATTGAAGGCCTTGTCTCACAAGAGCCCTTATTTGATCTTCCATGAAGATAGAGCAGCATTGAGGACTCGTCAGCAGTTTCTGCCGAAAGTGGTCTCGTCGTTCCACTTGAACCAACCTATTGTGGTGCCAGTGGCTACTGACGCCTTGCTGGAATAAAGTTTCTCGATGTAGTAAGAGCTTTGAAAATTTATGTCGCCAGAACGGCTCAGTTTAGGAAAACAGAGGCTCTGTTTGTCCTGTATGCTCACAATAAAATTGGGGCTCCTGCTTCCAAGAAGACTATTGCGCGCTGATCTGTCATACGATTCAGCAGGCTCCTTCTACGGCTGGATTGCAGTTACCGAAATTGGTGAAGTCCCATTCTACCAGAAAGGTGGGCTTGTCCTGGGCGGCTGCCCGGGACGTCTCGGCATTACAACTTTGCCGAGCAGCTAATTGGTCGGGTTCAAACACCTTAGAGAAGTTCTACAAGTTTGATACCCTGGCTAATGACGACCTCATGTTTGGTCAATCGGTGCTGCAGAGTCATCCGCAATCTCCCGCCCGTTTTAGAGCTTTGGTATAACCCCATGGATCTTGATGTGACCCCAGCATCCTCTAGGATGTATGAGAAAATAGGATTTTAATACCTACCGGTAAATCCTTTTCTCTTAGTCCGTAGAAGATGCTGGGCCCCCGTCCCAGTGCGTACTGTATCTGCAGTTATTACTTTTGGTTACACACATGTTGTGTTATGTTTATAGTCAGCCTGTTGCTGATGTTGTTCATGCCGTTGACTTGCGTTGTGTTAAATGCCATGTTGTACGGCGTGCTGGAGGTGTGAGCTGGTATGTATCTCATCTTAGTTTAACAATAAATCCTTTTCCTCATAATGTCCGTCTCCCTGGGCACAGGTCCTATAACTGGAGTCTGAAGGAGGGGCATAGAGGGAGGAGCCAGTTCACACCCCTTTAAAAGTCTTAAAGTGCCCATGTCTCCTGTGGATCCCGTCTATACCCTATGGTTCTTGATGTGACCCCAGCATCCTCTACGGACTAAGAAAAGGATTTACCGGTAGGTATTAAAATCATATTTTTTTTTTTGCATCACCTGGCTAATTGCACCTACTGGGCTCATTGTACTAACATTTTATTAACCCCTTGGAGGAACTGTGGAATTTATGGATTAGACGTTAATTCTCAAATTGCCCTTTAATATGTGTTAAACATATACAGTATGAAGACATTGCAGTTGGAGTAATTTGGTGAAAGTAACATATTTCTTTTATTAATTGTCAAATTAAACAATATTTCTTTAATGAAAAACATGTATATGCGCTCCCTTTGTTCTATTTTATGAGTGACATATTTCAGTCAGTAACACCTTCCCACTTATTACAATTGCTCCAACAAATGCTACCTTTCTTACTCACACTTTGCATTGGTATAGATCCTTAAAGGGGTACATCAAGAGGGGTGCATCAAAGAGGATGCCTGTGTGCAGTCTCTGTCCAGGCCCTCTTCTCTCTAGCTGGCAGAGCAATATACTATGCACTAGGGGCACTAGGGGACTCTAGCACACTCCCAGAGTCTAGTGTGCATGTGTAGATCTCTAGGAAATTGTCACGTGGCCATTTTCCATTGTGATTTTTCTACTGCGCATGCACAAAATTTCGGGAATAAACAGCCACACCATTTTCCCAGTAGTTTCTGCAGCGCTGCTACAGCCGACGTGGGACTCCGGAGGTTAATTATTAAAAAATCTGTGCAGGGTATGCAGTGTGGGCCCCCTGGACCCCAGGGGCCTATGCGTACCACACACACACACTACACCCATTATAGATATGCCAGTAGCTCCTACCCATTGTGAATGAATTTGTATGACTAATTTCCTATAGTCACTTAATTTGTAATGTTTCACCACAATGTTATCAGTTTTAAAAATATTTACCCTATATTTATTCTGTTGGTTTAATCAATTGTGATACAGTAGTTGCATCACTATTGTTAAATTGCCTGCAAACAATGAACAGATCACTGGGTTCAGTTTGTTCCACAATTAAAAGTATTATATTTTCTGCCTTTTGTTAGCAGATAAAGGTTTGTCAATGTCATACTGTATTATCATACTGTATCATAAAGAAGGTATAATGTAAGACCCCATGCACTGTATCTGTATGACAATATAATAAATGTGAAGAGAATTTTCATATGTGAGACATTCTTTAAACCCCAGGCAGAATCAGTTTGGTAGAACTAGTTTTATGGCAGTTAGGAGTTAATTCTGGTTTTTAGTAGTGATGTGCACCGGAAATTTTTCGGGTTTTGTGTTTTGGTTTTGGATTCGGTTACGCGGCCGTGTTTTGGATTCGGACGCGTTTTGGCAAAACCTCCCTGAAAAATTTTTGTCGGATTCGGGTGTGTTTTGCATTCGGGTGTTTTTTTACAAAAAACCCTCAAAAACAGCTTAAATCATAGAATTTGGGGGTCATTTTGATCCCATAGTATTGTTAACCTCAATAACCATAATTTACACTCATTTTCAGTCTATTCTGAACACCTCACACCTCACAATATTATTTTTAGTCCTAAAATTTGCACCGAGGTCGCTGGATGGCTAAGCTAAGCGACACAAGTGGCCGACACAAACACCTGGCCCATCTAGGTGTGGCACTGCAGTGTCATTTTTCAAAAAATTCTGCACCACCAAATTAATTGTATGTGCAAAACATGGGACTGCTGGAATTTGCCCAGATGTAATGCACGCACAATATTGGTGGCGTTGTCCGATATCTCAAATCCCCAGGAGAGTCCAATTAGGGTAAGCCATTCTGCGATGATGTTCCTCTATTTCCGTAAGAGGTTGTCAGCTGTGTGCCTCTTATGGAAAGTGGTGATACATAGCGTAGCCTGCCTAGGAATGAGTTGGCGTTTGCGAGATGCTGCCACTGGTGCAGCTGCTGTTGTTGCTGCGGGAGGCAATACATCTACCCAGTGGGCTGTTACAGTCATGTAGTCCTTAGTCTGCCCTGTTCCACTTGTCCACATGTCCGTGGTTAAGTGGACACTGGATACAACCGCATTTTGTAGGACACTGGTGACTCTTTTTCTTTTGTGTACATTTTCTGTATCGCCTGCCTAGAGAAGTGGAACCTAGATGGGATTTGATACCGGGGACACAGTACCTCAAACAATTCTCTAAGTCCCACTGAACTAATGGTGGATACAGGATGCACGTCTAACACCAACATAGCTGTCAAGGCCTCAGTTATCCGCTTTGCAAAAGGATGACTGCTGTCATATTTCATCTTCCTCACAAAGGACTGTTGGACAGTCAATTGCTTACTGGAAGTAGTAAAAGTGGTCTTCCGACTTCCCCTCTGGTATGACGATCGACTCCCAGCAGTAACAAGAGCAGTGGCAGCAAAAGCAGGCGTACCTTTCAAGGATCCTACGGAGGAATACCGGTTAGGAGAGGACTGCTCAGTCTTGACAGTGACATGGCCTGCAGGACTACTGACGTTCCTGACTGAGGAGGAAGTTGACATTGAGGGAGTTGGTGGTGTGACTTGCAGGAGCTTGGGTACAGGAGGAAGAAGGGATTTAGGTGTCAGTGGACTGCTTACGCTCTTACTCAAAGTTTCACAACTTGACACTGACTTCTGATGAATGCGCAGCAGGTGACTTATAAGGGACGATGTTCCTAGGTGGTTAACATTCTTACCCCTACTTATTACAGATTGACAGAGGCAACAGATGGCTTGACACCTGGTGTCCGGATTTATGGAGAAATAATTCCACACCGAAGAGGTGGCTTTTTTGGTAGTTTGCACAGGCATCACAATGGGCTTCTTCATCCCACGGACAACAGGTGTCTCCCCCGGTGCCTGACTTAAACAAACCACATCACCATCAGAATCCTCCTCGTCAACTTCCTCCTCAGTGCCAGCAACACCCATATCCTCATCCTGGTGTACTTCAACAGTGACATCTTCAATTTGAATATCACGAACTGGACTGTGGGTGCTCCTTCCAGCACTTGCAGGGGGCGTGCAAATGGTGGAAGGAGCTTCCTCTTCCCGTCCAGTGTTGGGAAGGTCAGGCATCGCAACCACCGACACACTTGGACTCTCCTTGGGGATTTGTGATACCATCTCAGAACGCACAGTTCTTTTCTGTGCTCTTTCCAGCTTAACTCTTTTAATTTTTCCAGTGGGAGGATGAGGGCTTCCATCGTCATGTGAAGCTGAACCACTAGCCATGAACATAGGCCAGGGCCTCAGACGTTCCTTGCCACTCCTTGTCGTAAATGGCATATTGGCAAGTTTACGTTTCTCCTCAGACCATTTAAATGTCTTTTTTTGGTTCTTTTTACTGAACTTTGGCTTTTTGGATTTTACATGCCCTCTACTATCACATTGGGCATTGGCCTTGGCAGACGACGTTGATGGCATTTCATTGTCTATGTCATGGCTAGTGGCAGCAGCTTCAGCACTAGAAGGAAGTGGTTCTTCTTGATCTTTCTCTATTTTATCCTCAAAATGTTTGTTCTCCATTATTTTTTGGGAGTTATATAAGACAATATGCGGAACAAGAATGACTGGAATGACTGATCGACAGGACACTACCACTGGTCTGATGCAGCACAACACAACAACACTGTAAGGGACTTGTGGATGTTGTTATAATTATTATACGGTAGCAGTGTACATATAGCAGCAGCGTATATCGTCACTGGAATGACTGATGGACAGGATACTACCACTGGTCTGATGCAGCACAATACAACAACACTGTAAGGGACTTGTGGTTGTTGTTATAATTATTATATGGCAGCAGTGGACATATAGGAGCAGCGTATACCACTGTGACTGCCTCTTCACTGGAATGACTGATGGACCGAACACTACCACTGGTCTGATGCAGCACAACACAACAGCACTGTAAGGGACTTGTGGTTGTTGTTATAATTATTATATGGCAGCAGTGGACATATAGGAGCAGCGTATACCACTGTGACTGCCTCTTCACTGGAATGACTGATGGACCGAACACTACCACTGGTCTGATGCAGCACAACACAACAGCACTGTAAGGGACTTGTGGTTGTTGTTATAATTATTATATGGCAGCAGTGGACATATAGGAGCAGCGTATACCACTGTGACTGCCTCTTCACTGGAATGACTGATGAGACAGGACACTACCACTGGTCTGATGCAGCACAACACAACAGCACTGTAAGGGACTTGTGGTTGTTGTTATAATTATTATTATTATACGGCAGCAGTGGACATATAGCAGCAGCGTATATCATCACTGAAATGACTGATGGACAGGACACTACCACTGGTCTGATGCAGCACAACATAACAACACTGTAAGGGACTTGTGGTTGTTGTTGTTATTATTATTATTATTATTATTATACGGCAGCATTGGACATATAGCAGCAGCGTATATCGTCACTGGAATGACTGATGGACAGGACACTACCACTGGTCTGATGCAGGACAACACAACAACACTGTAAGGGACTTGTGGTTGTTGTTATAATTATTATATGGCAGCAGTTGACATATAGCAGCAGCGTATATCATAACTGGAATGACTGATGGACAGGACACTACCACTGGTCTGATGCAGCATAACACAACACCACTTTTTACAGCTACACTAGATATATGGCAAAAGAGGACACCAACACTGTGACTGGCTGGGCTGATGCAGCACAATACACTGACTGCACTGGACTAGACAGCACAGCACCACGTTATACAGCTACACTGGATATTTGGCAGCAGAGGACACCAACACTGTGACTGGCTGGACTGATGCAGCACAATACACTGACTACACTGGACTGGACTGAGCAGCACAAAACAGCACAAGTCTCACCACCCCACTTTCCCGCCCCCACACAGACACTGATTACTGAGGACACATCCTCTCAATACACTCTCCGAGACTGGAGTTAAAATGGCCACGACACGTGACTTCTTATATGGAATCCAAATCCCGCGAGAATCCGACAGCGGGATGATGACGTTTTGCCACTTTCGGGTTTCCGAGTCAGGCGGGAAAACCCGAGCCTGGCTCGTAACCAAACTCGGAAGGCAAAGTGCGGTTGGGTTCGGTTCTCTGAGAACCGACCCCGCTCATCTCTAATTACAATAGCACCACTTTTGGGTCATACAGTATATCTATTTATTTTTAATTTGAG
Organism: Pseudophryne corroboree; assembly: GCF_028390025.1. NCBI lineage: Eukaryota > Metazoa > Chordata > Amphibia > Anura > Myobatrachidae > Pseudophryne > Pseudophryne corroboree. The sequence continues at coordinate 820,270,344 of NC_086445.1, read as the reverse complement.
AGCTAACTTACCTGAAGGCACCCCAAAAACCTTCAATATGGCACTACAATGTCCAGCATATCCTCCAGCTATTGATCCCATATACTGTATGCCTTTCAGGACAATGATACACATAATGGTTGTTGGTCAAATACATTTCTTGGCTCATCACATGTGCCTGACCTATTTACAGTGTACTGGGGATTTTTTTTTTTTTTGAGAAAACGTTTTATTGAGTTTATAAACATATTAATAAACAGATAAACCGTTATAAACAGTTATAAACAGTAAGAGGCCTTTAAGGGGACAATAAAGTAACATCATTGGGAGGGTGGGTATTAAACAGATAAATCCGTTGGCGGATAACAAACCATCCTCCGTTCAACCAGCCTCTAAAAATTAGTACTAATATCAATGAAAATGGAAAATGGAGGAGAAGAAACAAAAAGTAGAAAAGCGAGAGATACAGAATAAAGAAAAGGGAGTACGGGTGGGAAAATATAATAAAGAAGCGAGGAGGGGGAAAGGAAGAGGTCGGCCATTCAGAGCCACACATATTAAGAAGTTGGGGTATAAATAAGCTACTGTTTGGATATTAAATATTAAATGTTAAACAATTAAATTATTAAATAGTTGTCAATGGCGGTTTAGCGTTAAAGTGTAGGGTCCAGGGTGTCCATATTTCAGTAAAATATACTGGGGAGTCTCGAAGTGCAGCTGTAATTCACTCTAGCTTATATGTGAACCAAACTGCATTAATAGTAGCGGTCAGAGTGGGAGGGGCCGTGGATTTCCAATTAGACGCTATTTGACATTTAGCCGTATTCAAAATGTGTTTAATTAAGGCACGTTGGTGGCATGAAGTGTCAGGAATGGGACGGGAGAGCAACGAAAATAAAGGCGAGTCAGGGACGGTTATGTGTGCAACATCTAAAACCAATTTATGGATTTGTTTCCAATACTGGACATGACCACCAAACATGCAGCAGGGTTCCCCGGTGTCCACATAATCTCCAACACTCGGCTGAGCACGTGGGATAGATAGTTTGCAGCCTAGTAGGAACCAGGTACCAGCGGTAGTACAGTTTATATGAATTTTCAGCAATTCGAACAGAAATAGAACTTTTGGTAATTTCCTATCTAATATCCTCCCACTCCTCAACAGTCAAGGTCTCCCCCACTTCTCTTTCCCAGGCCAGTTCGTGACTCTCCTTGGAGGGGACATTATGTGACAGTAACACCCGGTAAATGCGAGAGAGTAGTCCCTTCGTCGGATGTGATCCGCGACACCATATCTCTAGAGGGGTAGCGATAACGGGGCGGGTGGGTTTAGTGAGAGTTCCATAGAAATGTCTGATTTGTAAAAACTGATAAAAAACTGAATGGGGAAGCGAAAAGCGGGATTGTAGGTCCGTAAAGGATGGAAATGAGGAGAGAGGGGCTACGTCCTGCAGAAAAAGAATGTTGTGTATAGTCCAATGATGATACGCAGAGTGATTATTGCCTGGAGGAAATTGTGGATTGTTCCATAAAGGAGTTAAATAGGGATTATGAGAACGGAGTTGATAAAAGCGAGTACAAAAGTCCCATATCGACAATGAAAAGCGCACCGTTGGTAAGAGAAGAGAAGAGTTCGGGCGGGAGCGGGACAGACACCACAGCAGAGTTGATGGCGAGAACACATGAAGAGAATGCGCCTCAAGAGAGGTCCACGTCCTCTGTGCCGGAGGTGAGTGCCACAGCACACACGAGGCCATGTGCGTAGCCCGGTAGTAGCGAACAAGGTCTGGCATGCCAAGACCGCCCTCCGAGCGGTGTTGTTGGAGCAATCGCATTTTGACTCTGGGTTTTTTCCCAGCCCAGATGAAGTTAGATATGTCTCGCTGAAGATTCTTCAATATATCAACAGGGATGTGAATCGGACGAGTTTGCCATAAATATAATATATGCGGCAACAAGTTCATCTTGACAGCTGCAATGCGTCCGAACCAAGAAATAAACAATCTATTCCACGCGGTGAGATCGGATTTCAGCGAAGATATTAAACGTGGAAAGTTGGCAGCATATAACGATGAATAGGATTTGGTTAGGTAAATGCCTAAATATTTGAGTTTAGTGCTTCGCCATGTAAAGGAGTAAGAGGATCGTAAAAGACTAAGATCCTGCGGAGTAATATGAAGGTCTAGAACCTCTGTTTTGTCGGTGTTGAGTTTATAGTTCGAAAGGGAGCTATATGTTTGAATCTCCTCAAAAAGATATTGCAGGGAAGTGTGTGGGTCGGTTAGAGTCAATATGACATCATCTGCATATAACGCAATTTTGTATTCATGATTGCCCACCACCATACCCGAGATGTTGGAGTTTAACCGGATTTTTGCCGCTAATAGCTCCATCACCAGGGCAAAAAGTAGGGGAGAAAGTGGACACCCTTGCCGGGTGCCATTTCTAATAAAAAGGGACGGGGAGGAAAGACCGTTAACCAGGACCGATGCCGAGGGGTTAAAATAGAGTGAAGTGATGGCATTATAAAATGGACCATGTATTCTTATAGCCTGTAGTGCTTGTTGTATGAAAGGCCAGGCTACTCTATCAAAGGCCTTTTCCGCATCGAGAGCCACCACCAGAGTCGGGAGGGAGTCCCGCTGGGAAAGGTGTATGAGATCAATAAGGCGCCGTGTATTGTCTGCCGCCTGACGGTTGGGGATGAACCCCACTTGGTCCGGGTGAATTAACGTGGGGAGATAAGGGGAGAGACGATTTGCGAGGATTTTAGCGAATAACTTTAAATCCGTGTTCAATAGTGAGATGGGCCTATAGTTTTTCATTTCTAGTGGATCCCGATCCAGTTTGGCGATAACTATAATATTGGCTCTGGTGGTGGCAGCATCGAGAGAACTCCCAACCATTAACGAATTAAAGAGTAAGTGCAACATAGGAAGAAGGGCTTGGGAAAACTTTTTATAGTATATGGCAGTGTACCCGTCAGGCCCCGAGGCGGAGGAGCAGCGAAGTTGCTTAATTGTAGAAAGGATTTCCTCGTGAGTAATAGGAGCGTTAAGTGTCTTAAGATCTGTTGCGGAGAGTGTCGGTAAATGACAAGAGGAAAGATACTGTTGGATAGCTGCAACATGGTGAGGAGCTGTAGAGACCTCGGAGGGAAGGTTATAAAGGGAAGTATAATAATCTTGGAAGTGGGAGGCCATCAGTTTAGGGTCACATGTCGTGGAACCATCAGGGCATCTCAAAGCCAGTATACGATTAAGCGTGAGTTTCTCACGCAATCGTCGGGCTAACAAAGTATCTGCCTTATTCGACTTTTCGTAGAATTTCTGACGGATCCACAAGAGTGATTTGATCGTCTTTTTAGTGAGGATCTGAGACAGTTGTCCTTTCAAGGCAAGTATCTTTAGGTATAATTTGCGTTTGGGAAAGTGTTGATGGCGAAGAGTCGCCGAAGCTAATTCAGTCTCTAAGTCAGCGATCTGTCTAGATTCAACTTTCCTCTGGATAGACGTAAGGCTAATGAGTAGACCTCGCAGTGTTACCTTATGTGCTTCCCACAGTATTGATGGTAAGATATCAGTGGAAACATTATCATCAAAATAATGATGAATCGCGTCATCGATTTGAGACACGTTGGAAGACTTGAGAAGCAAAGACTCAGCGAGGCGCCACTTACGCGAAGTCGAGGGTTTATGAGAGGTGGCGAAATCAAGTACTATTGCATAGTGGTCAGACCAGGTGACCGGGACTATCTGAGCGCCCGAAACGGTTTGGGTGGTATCCCTATCTACAAAAATGTAATCGATACGAGTATATATATCGTGTTGTGGGGAATAGTGCGTGTAGCCTTTAGCGGAGGGGTAAAGGGTTTTCCAGCTATCGTATAAATTGTGAGCTTTGACGCTTGACTGGAGGAGTTTGAATAGTTTTATATGGGGAGAAGGCCCTAAGCACGGACGGGATCTGTCCACAATAACCCAGGGATTCACAAATTTAGAAAGATGGTCAGAGAACGTCTTGAAGAATGAACCCTGCTGCATGTTTGGCGCGTAAATCGAAGCCAAAGTGATGGGGGTTTGATTGAGGGAGCCGGAAAGGATTACAAATCTGCCATGGGCATCGAGGACTGAGTCTCGGACGACCAATGAAAGGTCACGATGAACCAAGATGGCAGTGCCTCTGCGCTTTGCTGGCATTGTGGAGTAAAAGGCATGAGGATAACATTTGGAGCTTAAAGAGGGGTGAGGGGTCTTAAAATGGGTCTCTTGTAAGAATATGATATCCGCTTTCTGTCGGGCAAAGAATTGAAACGCCATGGAGCGCTTGGTCGGGGAATTAAGGCCATTGACATTACGGGACAAAACTTTTAGAATCATGGAGGATAGAAATCAGCAAAGCTCAGTAGAAAGTATAGCCTCCGACATGGCCGACCAGGGGGCATTAGAGAGGAAAGAAAAAAGAGAGAAATACGGGTAAGGGGGAGCGTAGGTACAAACTTAAGGGAGAGACCCTTTCCTAAGAACGGGTTGGGTCCAGGAGTGAAGGGGCGGGTGCCAGGTGAGCAGCTCCTTCAGAATGGGGGGTATCGCCAATAAGAACAAATAACAAGGAAAAAGAGGAACATACAGAAAAAGGGAAAATACATTCTTCGAGCCAGGGCAAGGGGTGCGGGAGAATCGGGTCAGTGAGTAAAGAAGAGCAGGGAGAGAAGAGAAGACATTGCAGACAATATCTATACATACATAATACCCATACATGAGGATGTGAATTCAACTATGGCAAGAAAAAAAAAAACAAATAAAAAAACATTTCTATAGCGTAGTTCCGACGCATCAATGGTGGTTTGCGAAAACAAATAGCAACCAAAACACATATTTCTTAGTTATAGAACCAGGGTAGTCCCTTAGGGTTAGGCGGCAGATTAGCCTTACCAATTCAAGGCCTGAAAACATAAAAAAGAAAAAAGGGACCACCAAGATCTAATGTGAAGTAAATCCAAACAACATATAGATTACCAAGAAACCACAATCAAACATATAGGACAGCATAATAGGGAGGGAGAAGGAACCAGCATGGTATAATCAACAGAGCAGGAGGACATTTAAACGCAAAGCTAGTTAACTGCTCTATAGAAGAGGCAAGAATAGGCGGATATACATTGAAGTCTATCGAAGCTAATGTTAATACATAAAGAGTCTAAAATATGAAACAAACAAATCGTTATTAGCAGACTAGGTCGTCCCCCGGAGCGAAGCGGCATAATAGCCGACCCACCCCCAAGCACGCAGCAGTCCCAACAATGGGGTCAGCATGAGGCAGCACACAGAAATCTGAGATAACATGCTATCACACACAAAAAAAAAAAAAAAAAGGATCATGTGAGTAATATAATAAAAGAAAGAACTAATGTGCAATGTCAATCAGAGTAGCTAAACTGGTGAAGGCAACTCAATCGCTCATTTAGTAGACCATTCGGGAGTAGGCGCCACAGGTCTCCTAGGGGATGTGATAGTGAGATGATTCCGGATCTCATCCGGCATAGAGTCAAAGAGGCCAAGGGACCTAAGGAGGTCATAGCCCTGGGCGGGCGTTTTAATCGAATGGTGAGAGCCATCTTTGGAAATATGAAGTTGAAACGGGAAACCCCACTTATACTTGATGGAGTTGCCTCGGAGGACCTTGGTGATAGCGGTGAGGTCTCTACGTTTTCGAAGTGTGGAAGGAGCCAAGTCCTGGAATATTTGTAGCTGGGTTCCGGAGTAAATAACTGATTGGTGCTCCCGAGCTGCCATCATGAACCTCTATTTTGTTTTGTAGTAGTGGAACCGCAGGATGACGTCCCGGGGGGGTTGGGTGTGGGGGGGGTCGTGGGCGCAGTGCCCGGTGTGCTCTGTCGAGAAGGAGGAGATCTTTAGAGATCTCAGGAATCATAGTCAGCAGTAGACCCTCCAAAAAACCCGGGAGGCCCTCCATAGAGACGTTCTCCGGTATGTTGCGGATCCGGACATTGTTCCGGCGATTCCGATTGTCCACATCCTCTAGGTGGTCTTCGTGTTGGGCCATGTCCGCACGAATCTCTGATAACTCCTGTTCGACCACCACCTGATATTGGCGCACTTCATCCATTTTGCGTTCCAGGGAGTCAGTGCGGGTGCCCAGATCAGCGAGTTCAGTTCTGAATTCAGCGAGGACCGACCTCATTTCCGTCTGAATGGTCTTGGTGACAATGGCGATTACATCTTGGGTCGTGAGACCAGTTTTCGGAGAAGGAGCATCATCAGTATCCGACATGGGGTCCACGGAAGGGGAGTTGCGAGGAGTAGCGCCCGCTTTCTCCCAAGCCCGGAGGATACTTGGTTTAGCCAGCGGAGGGGCCTTGCGGTTCCTCTGTGACATAGTGGAATGAGAGAGGCAAATGGGCAGCAGTGGGAATTATCGGTGCAGGGGAACAGGTAGTACAAGTGTGAAATGGACCAGTAATGGCTCCTATAGGCCTGATGAGCAGTATCAAGATGAGCCCCTAAGCACTATGTGGCCGCAGAATGATTTAGCATAAAACAGGCATCAGGTATTCCTCACATCATCAATGGTGAGGTAAATAGTGATCATATGTGATGTGAACCAGCGAAGTCACATAAGGGAAGTATCCTCCACAATAGCCAAATACGGGAGCCAGGTGGTGGGGGAGAGCATGCCACCCCGGCCACCAGCCAGCCAGCGACCGGCAGCAGCGCAACAGGGCCCGGTAAAGAGATGTATAAATCTACTGCCTCCGTGCCCCACAGAATCCCAGTGATGGCAGGAGGCCACCTATAGGCCGCTGCGCCCGGGGGGGGGGGGGGGAGAAAGCAGAGCCAACGTCTGGTGCAGCAGGAGTGTGCCCTGCAGTCAGCGCGGCTGTGGAGCCCAAGGGAGAGCAACCAGCTGCGTCCCAGGCAGTGGGCAGCAAGGGCCGCGTCAGAGCGCACCCCACCTGGGGAACCCCGGAGACAGGTGTCTAGGAGCAGGAGGAGGAGACCGCCCGGCGGCAGAAGCGACCGCAGCAGGAGCCCAGCGATCCCGGCCAACGCGGCGCCGGAGCTCAGCTGACGGGGTGTCACGGGGAAGAGCAGCCGGAGGGAGGGCAGTCACTCACCCGGCCGATGTCCTGGCGTCCACAGAGAGCGGCAAGATGGCAGCCGCTCGACTCCTTGTCCCGGCCGACCGCGTCTCCGCACCCAAATCCCGTGCGCCGGGGTCACTGAGCGGCAGGCGAGGACCGGGGAAGCAGCTCGGGTGATCACTGGACGAATCCCGGAAGCCCCGGAGGCACCAGTGGGACGGCCGCACAGCTTCGGAGACACGGCCCGGGTATTCTCTTCACTCTAGGTCCCGGCTTCACGCCAGGGGGAAGGCCGCAATCCGCAGGAGGGCTGAAAAGCGCTCCCCGATTCCGCGGGACCCCCCCAGCGACTACAGCAGGGTAAGAGGGGCTATAGGAGGCACACCACGACTCCCAAGGAGGGAGCAGGCAGACGTGAGGAGCTTTTAAGGGAAGGTGCCCTCAGGAGCAGCCAGAGAGCACGTCCTCTCAGTATGATAGTCAGGCCACTCCCCGATTTTTTTCTTTTCTTTTCTGGTTTCTAGTGTTGGAAGGACCAGTTACGGAAGATTTTGGCATGAAATGACAAGTTTAACATAAACGGTTTTGCAATACATGGCACTAACATTCCCTGTTTCTAATATAGAAAACAGTTTACAGTTTTAATGTTATATATATTTTGGTAAGTGCAGTTTTTCCATGTTTTATTTATGTATACAATATGGTCACACACTTATGGCATCCCAATTATGAATCTTGTGAATGCAATGGATCAATGCATTTTTCTTAAAACTTTTTTTTTTGGTGGCCAAATTTCTCTTGAACCCCATTTAAACTCCATGATTCTAACATGAGTTTAAAATGCAGGACCTAATCTTCCAAAGGAATTCAGCTTCAGAATGTGATCAATAACTGTTATCTACACCTAGTCAGTGGAGTGGAAAAATCCAATTCAATTGTAGGGACCACATCAAGATCAAATAAATTGTATGAATTAGAGATGAGCGCCTGAAATTTTTCGGGTTTTGTGTTTTGGTTTTGGGTTCGGTTCCGCGGCCGTGTTTTGGGTTCGAACGCGTTTTGGCAAAACCTCACCGAATTATTTTTGTCGGATTCGGGTGTGTTTTGGATTCGGGTGTTTTTTTCCAAAAACACTAAAAAACAGCTTAAATCATAGAATTTGGGGGTCATTTTGATCCCAAAGTATTATTAACCTCAAAAACCATAATTTACACTCATTTTCAGTCTATTCTGAATACCTCACACCTCACAATATTATTTTTAGTCCTAAAATTTGCACCGAGGTCGCTGTGTGAGTAAGATAAGCGACCCTAGTGGCCGACACAAACACCGGGCCCATCTAGGAGTGGCACTGCAGTGTCACGCAGGATGTCCCTTCCAAAAAACCCTCCCCAAACAGCACATGACGCAAAGAAAAAAAGAGGCGCAATGAGGTAGCTGTGTGAGTAAGATTAGCGACCCTAGTGGCCGACACAAACACCGGGCCCATCTAGGAGTGGCACTGCAGTGTCACGCAGGATGGCCCTTCCAAAAAACCCTCCCCAAACAGCACATGACGCAAAGAAAAAAAGAGGCGCAATGAGGTAGCTGACTGTGTGAGTAAGATTAGCGACCCTAGTGGCCGACACAAACACCGGGCACATCTAGGAGTGGCACTGCAGTGTCACGCAGGATGTCCCTTCCAAAAAACCCTCCCCAAACAGCACATGACGCAAAGAAAAAAAGAGGCGCAATGAGGTAGCTGTGTGAGTAAGATTAGCGACCCTAGTGGCCGACACAAACACCGGGCACATCTAGGAGTGGCACTGCAGTGTCACGCAGGATGTCGCTTCCAAAAAACCCTCCCCAAACAGCACATGACGCAAAGAAAAAAAGAGGCGCAATGAGGTAGCTGTGTGAGTAAGATTAGCGACCCTAGTGGCCGACACAAACACCGGGCCCATCTAGGAGTGGCACTGCAGTGTCACGCAGGATGTCCCTTCCAAAAAACCCTCCCCAATCAGCACATGATGCAAAGAAAAAGAAAAGAAAAAAGAGGTGCAAGATGGAATTATCCTTGGGCCCTCCCACCCACCCTTATGTTGTATAAACAAAACAGGACATGTACACTTTAACCAACCCATCATTTCAGTGACAGGGTCTGCCACACGACTGTGACTGATATGACGGGTTGGTTTGGACCCCCCCCAAAAAAGAAGCAATTAATCTCTCCTTGCACAAACTGGCTCTACAGAGGCAAGATGTCCACCTCATCTTCACCCTCCGATATATCACCGTGTACATCCCCCTCCTCACAGATTATCAATTCGTCCCCACTGGAATCCACCATCTCAGCTCCCTGTGTACTTTGTGGAGGCAATTGCTGCTGGTCAATGTCTCCGCGGAGGAATTGATTATAATTCATTTTAATGAACATCATCTTCTCCACATTTTCTGGATGTAACCTCGTACGCCGATTGCTGACAAGGTGAGCGGCGGCACTAAACACTCTTTCGGAGTACACACTTGTGGGAGGGCAACTTAGGTAGAATAAAGCCAGTTTGTGCAAGGGCCTCCAAATTGCCTCTTTTTCCTGCCAGTATAAGTACGGACTGTGTGACGTGCCTACTTGGATGCGGTCACTCATATAATCCTCCACCATTCTATCAATGTTGAGAGAATCATATGCAGTGACAGTAGACGACATGTCCGTAATCGTTGTCAGGTCCTTCAGTCCGGACCAGATGTCAGCATCAGCAGTCGCTCCAGACTGCCCTGCATCACCGCCAGCGGGTGGGCTCGGAATTCTGAGCCTTTTCCTCGCACCCCCAGTTGCGGGAGAATGTGAAGGAGGAGATGTTGACAGGTCGCGTTCCGCTTGACTTGACAATTTTGTCACCAGCAGGTCTTTCAACCCCAGCAGACCTGTGTCTGCCGGAAAGAGAGATCCAAGGTAGGCTTTAAATCTAGGATCGAGCACGGTGGCCAAAATGTAGTGCTCTGATTTCAACAGATTGACCACCCGTGAATCCTTGTTAAGCGAATTAAGGGCTGCATCCACAAGTCCCACATGCCTAGCGGAATCGCTCCCTTTTAGCTCCTTCTTCAATGCCTCCAGCTTCTTCTGCAAAAGCCTGATGAGGGGAATGACCTGACTCAGGCTGGCAGTGTCTGAACTGACTTCACGTGTGGCAAGTTCAAAGGGCATCAGAACCTTGCACAACGTTGAAATCATTCTCCACTGCACTTGAGACAGGTGCATTCCATCTCCTATATCGTGCTCAATTGTATAGGCTTGAATGGCCTTTTGCTGCTCCTCCAACCTCTGAAGCATATAGAGGGTTGAATTCCACCTCGTTACCACTTCTTGCTTCAGATGATGGCAGGGCAGGTTCAGTAGTTTTTGGTGGTGCTCCAGTCTTCTGTACGTGGTGCCTGTACGCCGAAAGTGTCCCGCAATTTTTCTGGCCACCGACAGCATCTCTTGCACGCCCCTGTCGTTTTTTAAAAAATTCTGCACCACCAAATTCAAGGTATGTGCAAAACATGGGACGTGCTGGAATTTGCCCATATTTAATGCACACACAATATTGCTGGCGTTGTCCGATGCCACAAATCCACAGGAGAGTCCAATTGGGGTAAGCCATTCCGCGATGATCTTCCTCAGTTGCCGTAAGAGGTTTTCAGCTGTGTGCGTATTCTGGAAAGCGGTGATACAAAGCGTAGCCTGCCTAGGAAAGAGTTGGCGTTTGCGAGATGCTGCTACTGGTGCCGCCGCTGCTGTTCTTGCGGCGGGAGTCCATACATCTACCCAGTGGGCTGTCACAGTCATATAGTCCTGACCCTGCCCTGCTCCACTTGTCCACATGTCCGTGGTTAAGTGGACATTGGGTACAACTGCATTTTTTAGGACACTGGTGAGTCTTTTTCTGACGTCCGTGTACATTCTCGGTATCGCCTGCCTAGAGAAGTGGAACCTAGATGGTATTTGGTAACGGGGGCACACTGCCTCAATAAATTGTCTAGTTCCCTGTGAACTAACGGCGGATACCGGACGCACGTCTAACACCAACATAGTTGTCAAGGACTCAGTTATCCGCTTTGCAGTAGGATGACTGCTGTGATATTTCATCTTCCTCGCAAAGGACTGTTGAACAGTCAATTGCTTACTGGAAGTAGTACAAGTGGGCTTACGACTTCCCCTCTGGGATGACCATCGACTCCCAGCGGCAACAACAGCAGCGCCAGCAGCAGTAGGCGTTACACGCAAGGATGCATCGGAGGAATCCCAGGCAGGAGAGGACTCGTCAGACTTGCCAGTGACATGGCCTGCAGGACTATTGGCATTCCTGGGGAAGGAGGAAATTGACACTGAGGGAGTTGGTGGGGTGGTTTGCGTGAGCTTGGTTACAAGAGGAAGGGATTTACTGGTCAGTGGACTGCTTCCGCTGTCACCCAAAGTTTTTGAACTTGTCACTGACTTATTATGAATGCGCTGCAGGTGACGTATAAGGGAGGATGTTCCGAGGTGGTTAACGTCCTTACCCCTACTTATTACAGCTTGACAAAGGGAACACACGGCTTGACACCTGTTGTCCGCATTTCTGGTGAAATACCTCCACACCGAAGAGCTGATTTTTTTGGTATTTTCACCTGGCATGTCAACGGCCATATTCCTCCCACGGACAACAGGTGTCTCCCCGGGTGCCTGACTTAAACAAACCACCTCACCATCAGAATCCTCCTGGTCAATTTCCTCCCCAGCGCCAGCAACACCCATATCCTCCTCATCCTGGTGTACTTCAACACTGACATCTTCAATCTGACTATCAGGAACTGGACTGCGGGTGCTCCTTCCAGCACTTGCAGGGGGCGTGCAAATGGTGGAAGGCGCATGCTCTTCACGTCCAGTGTTGGGAAGGTCAGGCATCGCAACCGACACAATTGGACTCTCCTTGTGGATTTGGGATTTCAAAGAACGCACAGTTCTTTGCGGTGCTTTTGCCAGCTTGAGTCTTTTCAGTTTTCTAGCGAGAGGCTGAGTGCTTCCATCCTCATGTGAAGCTGAACCACTAGCCATGAACATAGGCCAGGGCCTCAGCCGTTCCTTGCCACTCCGTGTGGTAAATGGCATATTGGCAAGTTTACGCTTCTCCTCCGACAATTTTATTTTAGGTTTTGGAGTCCTTTTTTTTCTGATATTTGGTGTTTTGGATTTGACATGCTCTGTACTATGACATTGGGCATCGGCCTTGGCAGACGACGTTGCTGGCATTTCATCGTCTCGGCCATGACTAGTGGCAGCAGCTTCAGCACGAGGTGGAAGTGGATCTTGATCTTTCCCTAATTTTGGAACCTCAACTTTTTTGTTCTCCATATTTTATAGGCAGAACTAAAAGGCACCTCAGGTAAACAATGGAGATGGATGGATTGGATACTAGTATACAATTATGGACGGACTGCCACGGTTAGGTGGTATAAAAAAACCACGGTTAGGTGGTATATAATACAATTATGGATGGACGGACTGCCTGCCGAGTGCCGACACAGAGGTAGCCACAGCCGTGAACTACCGCACTGTACACTGGTTGATAAAGAGATAGTAGTATACTCGTAACAACTAGTATGACGACGGTATAAAGAATGAAAAAAAAACCACGGTTAGGTGGTATATATTATAATACAATTATGGTTGGACGGACTGCCTGCCGAGTGCCGACACAGAGGTAGCCACAGCCGTGAACTACCGCACTGTACACTGGTTGATAAAGAGATAGTAGTATACTCGTAACAACTAGTATGACGACGGTATAAAGAATGAAAAAAAAAACACGGTTAGGTGGTATATAATACAATTATGGTTGGACGGACTGCCTGCCGAGTGCCGACACAGAGGTAGCCACAGCCGTGAACTACCGCACTGTACACTGGTTGATAAAGAGATAGTAGTATACTCGTAACAACTAGTATGACGACGGTATAAAGAATGAAAAAAAAACCACGGTTAGGTGGTATATATTATAATACAATTATGGTTGGACGGACTGCCTGCCGAGTGCCGACACAGAGGTAGCCACAGCCGTGAACTACCGCACTGTACACTGGTTGATAAAGAGATAGTAGTATACTCGTAACAACTAGTATGACGACGGTATAAAGAATGAAAAAAAAACCACGGTTAGGTGGTATATATTATAATACAATTATGGATGGACGGACTGCCTGCCGAGTGCCGACACAGAGGTAGCCACAGCCGTGAACTACCGCACTGTACACTGGTTGATAAAGAGATAGTAGTATACTCGTAACAACTAGTATGACGACGGTATAAAGAATGAAAAAAAAACCACGGTTAGGTGGTATATAATATAATACAATTATGGTTGGACGGACTGCCTGCCGAGTGCCGACACAGAGGTAGCCACAGCCGTGAACTACCGCACTGTACACTGGTTGATAAAGAGATAGTAGTATACTCGTAACAACTAGTATGACGACGGTATAAAGAATGAAAAAAAAACCACGGTTAGGTGGTATATATTATAATACAATTATGGATGGACGGACAGCCTGCCGAGTGCCGACACAGAGGTAGCCACAGCCGTGAACTACCGCACTGTACACTGGTTGATAAAGAGATAGTAGTATACTCGTAACAACTAGTATGACGACGGTATAAAGAATGAAAAAAAAAACACGGTTAGGTGGTATATAATACAATTATGGTTGGACGGACTGCCTGCCGAGTGCCGACACAGAGGTAGCCACAGCCGTGAACTACCGCACTGTACACTGGTTGATAAAGATATAGTAGTATACTCGTAACAACTAGTATGACGACGGTATAAAGAATGAAAAAAAAAACCACGGTTAGGTGGTATATATTATAATACAATTATGGATGGACGGACTGCCTGCCGAGTGCCGACACAGAGGTAGCCACAGCCGTGAACTACCGCACTGTACTGTGTCTGCTGCTAATATAGACTGGTTGATAAAGAGATAGTATACAATACTACTAATATACTGGTGGTCAGGCACTGGTCACCACTAGTCACACTGGCAGTGGCACTCCTGCAGCAAAAGTGTGCACTGTTTAATTTTAATATAATATTATTTATCATGTACTCCTGGCTCCTGCTATAACAACCTGCAGTGCTCCCCAGTCTCCCCCACAATTATAAGCTTTATATACAATACATTGATGTGCAGCACACTGGGCTGAGCAGTGCACACAGACTGAGTCACTGTGTGACTGTGTATCGTTTTTTTCAGGCAGAGAACGGATATATTAAATAAAACAAACAACTGCACTGTCTCTGGTGGTCACTGGTCACTGTGGTCGTCAGTCACTAAACTCTGTCTGCACTCTCTTCTAATCTACAGTATCACAGCAATCTCTCTCTCTCTCTCTCTTCTAAATCTAATCTAAATGGAGAGGACGCCAGCCACGTCCTCTCCCTATCAATCTCAATGCACGTGTGAAAATGGCGGCGACGCGCGGCTCCTTATATAGAATCCGAGTCTCGCGAGAATCCGACAGCGTCATGATGACGTTCGGGCGCGCTCGGGTTAACCGAGCAAGGCGGGAAGATCCGAGTCGCTCGGACCCGTGAAAAAAAAAGTGAAGCTCGTGCGGGTTCGGATTCAAAGAAACCGAACCCGCTCATCTCTAGTATGAATTTCAGATGTTGTACTCTACAGCTATTCTGTTGCTGCCCCTACAGAACAGAACTCTGCAAATGTATCACCAGAACTTCACACTTCCTATGAGATGGACAAAGTTGGACAAAGAAAATCATTAAACACATTTTGTATTTCAACTTCTCAACTCATCTTACTCATGGATCATAATTTTTCCACTTCCTAATTGATAGCTATAGATTGAGATATTGTAGTGTGTGCAGTGGCGAATTTCCCATTAGGCACGTGCCTAGGGGCGGCACTTATTTGGGGTTGGCACTTGGATGCTTGTGTTGGTAATGGCAGAACAAAAAGTACCAGTAACTGCAAAATACTTCTACTGTACTGAACCATAATGAATGTATTGTAAATAGGTAAGACATACACATAATTCCCCTGTAAGCTGTCCCACTTAGTAAATGTGTACTGTATATATAATAAAAAATAAAAAATGTCATAGTTTGTGGCTTCTTTTTTTATTATTCTATTAAATTGGCTATCATTAAATGAGGGTTTATAACCAATCAACAAAAATAATAAAATTAGGCAATAAGGGTGCGGCCGTTACTGTTGTGCGTAGGGGCGCCTTCACCCCTATATCCTCCCCTGAGTGTGTGCCATTCTTACGTCTTCAATCAAGTGTACAGATGGGTCCACGTTTATCTTGACCTTTAATAGGATTAACTGAGACTGGCCAGTCGGACTTAATCCCCTGCTGTAATGACTTAATCCCCTGCTGTATTGTTCTCTGCATTGTATTGCAGTTGAGAACAATAGATGAAGGGTTTATGCTAAAAAGTCATGTTGTGCCTAGGCGCAGAAAACTAGTCAAGATAACCGTGGACCCATCGGTATGTGCATTGAAACTAAAAAGTAAGATTTAGGCTTCAAATAAAAATAAATAATGTATAAAAATAGATTAAATTTATTTTTAAAATGAAAAGAGTTTTAATATTGAGCTTAAAAAAATAGCTCTTTTTAGTTGATTAGATATTGTCATGGTGAATTCCATTTCCATGAAAATACACAGTACAAAGGGGGTAATTCTGAGTTGATCGCAGCAGCAAGTTTGTTAGCAATTGGGCAAAACCATGTGCACTGCGGGGGGGCAGATATAACATTTGCAAAGAGAGTTAGATTTGGGTGTGTTATTTCGTTTCTGTGCAGGGTAAATACTGCCTGCTTTATTTTTACTCTGCAATTTAGATTTCAGTTTGAATACATCCCACTCAAATCTAACTCTCTCTGCACATGTTATATCTGCCCCTCCTGCAGCGCACATAGGGGGTCATTCAGAGTTGTTCGCTCGTTGACGATTTTTGCTATGCTGCGATTTGTTGACATGCAGGGCGCATGCGCTTAGTTATTTAACTAAAAACTTAGTAGATTTGCTGTGGATCCTTCGGCGCTTTTCAGTCGCTCTGCTGATCGGTGAATGATTGACAGGAAACGGGCATTTCTGGGTGGTAACTGAGCGTTTTCCGGGAGTGTGCTAAAAAATGAAGGCATCACAGGGAAAAACGCGGGAGTGTCTGGAGAAACGGGGGAGTGGCTGGCCAAACGCAGGGCGTGTTTGTGACGTCAAACCAGGAACTAAACGGACTGAGCTGATCGCAATCTGTGAGTAGGTCTGGAGCTACTCAGAAACTGCAAAGAATTAATTAGTAGCATTTCTGCTAATCTTTCGTTCGCAATTCTGCTAAGATAAAATACACTCCCAAAGGGCGGCGGCCTAGCGTGTGCAATGCTGCTAAAAGCAGCTAGTGAGCGAACAACTCAGAATGAGGGCCCTGGTTTTTCCCAACTGCTAACAAATTTGCTGCTGCGATCAACTCAGAATTAGGCCCAAAATAATAATATTCTATAAATGTGTGATTATATCTACTTCTGAAGTAGTATAACCAGCAGTGTACTATTTACTATACATTACTTTAATAGGTTTTTTTTTAGCTTTTTTATGATTCCAATCAGTGAGAAGACGAGCCAGATGTCCTGTTACACACATATTGTGCTTCATTATAGATTTTTTTGTTTTGTTTTGTTTAGGGATGAGCAGGTTCAGTTCCCTGAGAACCGAAACCCCCCCCCACCCCCCACCCCCACCCCCCGAACATCACGTCCCTAGCCCAGATACAAGTCTGGCTCGGGTTTTCCCACCAGACTCGGAAACCAGAACGAGGCAAAACATCATCATCCCGCTGTCGGATTTTCACGGGTTTTGGATTCCATATAAGGAGTCGTGCGTTGCCGCCATTTTTACTCCAGTCCTGGAGAGTGTAGCGAAAGAACATGTCTCCTCAGTGTCTGTGCAGGAAAGTGGCATGGCGACCTGCTCTTGTGTATCATTCCAGTGCTGTCTTGTGCTGCATCAGTCCAGTGGTGGTGTCTTGTGCTGCATCAGTCCAGTCACAGTGGTGGTGTCCTGTGCTGCCATAAGTCCAGTGCTGCTGTATAAGTCCAGTCCAGTGGTGGTGTCCTGTGCTGCCATAAGTCCAGTGCTGCTGTATAAGTCCAGTCCAGTGGTGGTGTCCTGTGCTGCCATAAGTCCAGTGGTGGTGTCCTGTGCTGTCATAAGTCCAGTGGTGCTGCCGTATAAGTCCAGTCCAGTAGTGCTGCCACATAAGTCAGTCCATTGGTGCTGCCGTATAAGTCCAGTCTAGTGGTGCTGCCATATAAGTCTATGGGTACTGACGTATAAGTCCAGGGGTACTGCCGTATAAGTCCAGGAGTACTGCCATATAAGTCCAGGAGTACTGCCATATAAGTCCAGCGTTACTGCCGTATAAGTCATGGGGTACTGCCGTATAAGTCCAGTCCAGTGGTGATGCCGTATAAGTCCAGTGGTGCTGTCCTGTGCTGTATATTATATACTCCAAATAAAGGGGTTATTAATATTTAATCCAAATAATTTTTAAAGGTTTGCCCTGTGTGGTGTAGGGGTACTCTCTCCTGTGCCACATATTGTTATATAACAAAAATTTGGAGGATAACATAGGGAAAGATCAAGAACCACTTCCTCCTACTGCTGCTGCTGCCGCTGATGTTGTTGCTGCTGGGAGTCGATCGTCATCCCAGAGGGGAAGTCAGAAGACCACTTGTGCTACTTCAACTAAGCAATTGACTGTCCAACAGTCCTTTGCAAGGAAGATGAAATATGACAGCAGTCATCCTGTTGCAAAGTGGATAACTGAGTCCTTGACAGCTATGTTGGTGTTAGACGTGCATCCGGTATCCGCCATTAGTGCAGTGGGATTTCAAAAATTGATGGAGGTACTGTGTCCCCGGTACCAAATCCCATCTAGATTCCACTTCACTAGGAAAGCAATTCCCGGACTGTACAGGGACATTAAGAAAAGTGTCCTCAGTGTCCTGAAAAATGCACTTGTACGCAGTGTCCACTTAACCACGGACATGTGGACAAGTGAAGCAGGGCAAACTAAGGACTACATGACTGTGACAGCCCACTGTGTAGATGTATTGCCTCCCGCAGCAACAACAGCAGCGGCACCAGTAGCAGAATCTCACAAACGCCAGCTCGTTCATAGGCAGGCTACGCTATGTATCACCGGTTTCCGTAAGAGGCACACCGCTGACAATCTCTTACGGAAACTGAGGGACATCATCACGCAATGGCTTAAGCCACTTAGACTCTCCTGGGGATTTGTGATATCGGACAACGCCACCAATATTGTGCGTGCATTACATCTGGGCAAATTCCAGCAAGTCCCATGAATTGCACAAACAATTAATTTGGTGGTGCAGAATTTTTTTTTAAATGACAGGGGCGTCAAGGAGAAGCTGTTGGTGGCCCAAAAAATTGCAGGCCACTTTCGGCATTCAGTAACTGCATGCCACTCCTACATGGTCAAGGTGTTTGTGCCGACCACTTGGGTCGCTTAACTTAGTCATCCAGCTACCTGATTGCACCTCTTTTTTTTTCTTTGCATGTTGTGCTATTAGGGGTCTAGTTTTTAAAAGTGCCATCCTGTCTTCCACTGCAGTGCCACTCCTAGATGGGCCAGGTGTTTGTGACACACACTTGTGTTGCTTAGCTTAGTCATCCAGCTACCTTGATGCAACCTTTTGGCCTGTGAGGTATTCAGAATAGACTGGAAATGAGTGGAAATTAATGTTATTGGGGTTAATAATAACGTAGGATCAAAATTATCCCCAAATTCTGTAATTTTAGCAGTTTTTATGTTCTTTTTAAAAAATCATCCAGATCCAAAACCAAAACCCGAAAAGGGTGGTTTTGGCAAAACCAATCCAGATCCAAATCACGAGCAGGGATCCAGATCCAAAACCAAAACACAAAACACGAAAAGTGCCCGCCGCACATCTCTAGTTTTGTTTTACAGCTACTAGGAAACTACTGTATATCAAATCATTTTTGCCCATCTCTAAATGGAAGCCAAAAAGCTAACATTGCAGATTTCAAAGGAAACAGTTTAAAACAATGCAAGCATTAAATGTAATTTTAAAAAAAATTGTTAAATTGCTAGAATTATTATTATTATTATTATTATTATTATTATTATTGTTGTTGTCGTTGTTGTGAACCTTCAGAATTTTCTGTATTTTTCTGCAGCGATTTGGCATAAAACTACCTCAGATTTTTACATGAGCCCTAAAAGTAGATAAAGAGAACCAAATCAAACAAATGAGATAAAAAAATATTAGACGTGCTCATTTTTTTTTATTGAAGAAAATGATCCAATATCACATATCTGTGAGAGGCAAAAAGTATGTGAACCTTTAGGCTTTTGAAGGTGAAATTAGAGTAAGGTATTTTCAATCTACAGTATGGAATGACAGTCAAGTGTGAGTGGACAACCTGTCTTTTTAAAAGAACAGGGATCTGGAAAGTCTGATGTTCACAACACATTTGTGGAAGTGTATCATGCCACGAACAAAGGAGAATTCTGAGGACCTTAGAAGAAGAGTTGTTGATTCTTATCAGACTGGAAAAGGTTACAAAACTATCTCTAAAAAGTTTTGACTCCACCAATCAACAGTCAGGCAGATTGTGCACAAATGGAGAAAATTCTAGACCATTATTACCCTCCCCAGGAGTGGTCGACCAACAAAGTTCACCCCAAGAGCAAGGCGACTAATAGTTCACAATTCACAGAGGAACCCAAGGTAACCTCTACGCAACTAAAGGTCTTTCTTACATTAGCTAATGTGAGAAAGTAGGGCACTGAACAACAATGGTGTGCATGGCAGGATTGCAAGGAAAAAGCCGCTGTTCTCCAAAAAGAACATTGCTTCCCATCTGCAGTTTGCTGAAGATCACCTGGACAAGCCAGAAGGATATTGGAATGATGTTTTGTGGACAGAGGAGTCAAAAATAGAGCTTTTTGGATTAAAGGAGAGGCATTATGTTTTGAGAAAGGAGAATACTGCATTCCATCATGAAAACCTCATACCATCTGTGAAACATGGTGGCGGGGGTATCATGATTTGGGCCTGTTTAGCTGCATCTGGCCCAGGACGACTTGCCATCATTAATGGGACAATGATGTCAGGAGATCTGTCCATGAGCTGCATCTCAAAAGAACGTGGATCATGCAGCAAGACAACCACCCAAAGCACACAAGTCATTAGTAAAGTTTTGTAATGGCCAATTCAAAGTCTTGACCTTAATCCATAGGTCTGCAAACTCGGTCCTCATTACCCCACACAATGCATGTTTTACAGGTAACCCAGCAGGTGCACAGGTGTATTAATTACTCACAGACACATTTTAAAAGGTCCGCAGGTGGAGTTAATTATTTCACTTGTGATTCTGTGAGGAGACCTGCAAAACATGCACTGTGTGGGGTAATGAGGACCGAGTTTGCAGCCCTATGTCTTAATCCAATCCCTAAAGCAAGCAGTTCATGGGAGGAAACCCACTAACATAACAGAGTTGAAGCTGTTTTGCATGGAGGAGTAGAGTAAAATTCCTCCAGGCTGATGTTCAGGACTAATCAACAATTACCGTAAAGGTTTACATGCAGTTATTGCTGCACAAGGGAGTCACACCAGATACTGAAAGCAAAGGTTCAAATACTTTTGTCACTCACAGATATGTGATAGCGGATTATTTTCCTTTTTGTGTCGTTTGTTTGGTCTGGGTCTCTTTATCTACTTTTATAACTTTTATGATGAAAATCTGAAGTAGTTTTAGGCCACAATGCAGCAGAAATATAGAAAATTATGAAGGTTCACAAACTTTCAAGCACCACTTATTATTATTATTATTATTATTATTATTATTATTATTAATATTATTATTATACATGTTTTGTATCTTCCTTTATAGCATATTCAATAGTCTGATTATTTTTTGTAATTTTACTTGCATATGTCATTTATTACTTCTGCCACGAAAAGCTCAGAATATTTTGAGCTCAGCGAAACTGGTAAGTACTAAGAAGGTGAAAAGGTTCCGCGATCACACCATCTCCCCTTGTGCATTTACCATTTCCTAATACACTTGTGTCTAGCTTTCTAAGTTTGGTTACTGATTGCAAAGATACAGTGCATACGGAAAGTACAGTATTCACAGTGCTTCACTTTTTCCACATTTTGTTATGTTACAGCCTTAATCCAAACTGGAATAAATTTATTTTTTTCTCAAAATTCTACACACAATACCTCATAATGACAATGTAAAAAAAAGTAGTATTTTTTTAGATTTTAGTAAATTTATTAAAAATAAAAAACTAAGAAATCACATGTATTTACAGTAAGTATTCAAAGCCTTTGCTCAATACTTTGTTGATGCACCTTTGGCAGCAATTACAGCCTCAAATCTTTTTGAATATGATGCCACAAGCTTGGTACACCTATCTTTGGGCAGTTTTGCCCATTCCTCTTTGCAGCACCTCTGAAGCTTCATCAGGTTGGATGGGAAGCGTCAGTACACAGCCATTTTCAGAGCTCTCCAGAGATATTCAATAGGATTCAAGTCTGGGCTCTGGCTGGGACACTCAAGGACGTTCACATAGTTGTCCTGAAGCCACTCCTTTGATATCTTTGTTGTGTGCTTACGGTCGTTGTCCTGCTGAAAGATGAACCGTCGCCCCAGTCTGAGGTCAAGAGTGCTCTGGAGCAGGTTTTACAGGATGTCTCTGAACATTGCTGCATTCATCTTTCCCTCTGTCCTGACTAGTCTCCCATTTCCTGCCACTGAAAAACATCCCCACAGCATGATGCTGCCACCACCATGCTTCACTGTAGTGATGATATTTGCCTGGTGATGAGCGGTGCCTGGTTTCCTCAAAACATGATGCCTGGCATTCACGCCAAAGAGGTCAAACTTTGTCTCATCAGACCGGAGAATTTTGTTTCTCATGATCTGAGAGTCCTTCAGGTGCATTTTGGCAAACTCCAGGCGGGCTGCCATGTGCTTTTTACTAAGGAGTGGCTTCCGTCTGGCCACTCTACCATACAGGCCTGACTGGTGGATTGCTGAAGAGATGGTTGTCCTTCTGGAAGGTTCCCCTCTCTCCACAGAGGAATGCTGTAGCTCTGATAAAGTGATCATCAGGTTCTTGGTCACCTCCCTGACTAGGGCCCTTCTCCCCTGATCGCTCAGTTTAGATGGCTGTCCAGCTCTAGGTAGAGTCCTGGTGGTTCCAAACTTCTTCTATTTACAGATAATGGAGGACACTGTGCTCATTGAGACCTTCAAAGCAGCAGATATTTTTCTGTACCCTTCCACAGATTTGTGGTCTATAGACAATTGCTTTGACTTTATGCTTTGTTTGTGCTCAGACATGCACTGTCAAGTGTGGGACCTTATATAGACAGGTGGGTGCCTTTCCAAATCATGTCCAATTAACTGAATTTACCACAGGTGGACTCCATTTAAGCTGTAGGAACATCTCAATGATGATTAGTGGAAGCAGGATGCTCCTGATCTCAATTTTGAGCTTCATGGCAAAGGCTGTGAATACTTATGTACATGTGATTTATAAAAAATTGTATTTTTTATAAATTTGCAAAAATACCCCAAAATTTTTTTTTTCACATTGTCATC
The DNA here is from genome assembly GCF_028390025.1 of Pseudophryne corroboree. Lineage (NCBI taxonomy): Eukaryota > Metazoa > Chordata > Amphibia > Anura > Myobatrachidae > Pseudophryne > Pseudophryne corroboree. Next base: position 820,247,569 of record NC_086445.1, on the reverse strand, counting down.
ATGGGGTACTGTATGTAGAATTTTGATGAAAAAAAAAGAATTTATTCCATTTCTGAATAAGGCTGTAACATAACAAAATGTGGAAACAGTGAAGCGCTGTGAATACTTTCCTGATGCACTGTAAATTATCCGATTGGCAGCTTGATATGACACAGCCAGACATGTTGATATATCTAAATTATGTCATTTACAGATAATGCGGGTGTATTTGCATGCAAATCCACTCACGATATATCGTTCGGCGATACGATGAGCGATATCTATCAACCCAGCTCAACTCTCATACGACAGACTAAAAAACATGAAATATGCCCTACCTATATTTGGTTATAGGAAAAGAGTGCAAACATAGATATTCCTTTTTTTATTGGATATATTTAAGTAATACAGTGTACTATAGTTATCTTTTCAATAAAGTGAAAATAAAATATATCCATAATAGTTTTCCTTTAATCTTTCAGTCCCTGAGTGAGGGAATAATCATATGCAATCTATTAGGGGCAGTGCCTTGACATATGCTTGAACACACACTGGAATGATTCCAGTTAAGGGTTGACAACAGCTATAAAGCCAGGTAATGAGATTTCAAGGTCAATCAACAATGATTGAAACATCGTAACAGCTGAACACACAAAGTGCACCTTTATATTTCAAACAGGAAATACATAGAGATTAGATGTATCAAATATGTTATTAAATATACACAAAGATGTTTGGCATTACAAATCGATTTAAAATAAAGTTAAAAGCAGAAGCAAAGTCCCTGATAAATAATGACATACAATCTGCAGGAAACCTTGAGATGACTTGCAGCAAATAATATGTAAACGACTGTGATGTTCAGAAACCAAACAAAGAAAATGTTTCATTAATTATACACTAGAACAGTTACAGACATAACTATTGGAAATTGCTTTAAAGTTAGCTTGCTCTATGAAGTTTAAGTTTTCATTCTAGTATAAAACAATGAAATAACAAAAACAGATGACTAAAGTTTTCAAGACCAGACCATAAGTTATTGTTTCCTGCATTAAAACAGCTATGGAGTTTATACATTATGATTGTATTAAATTATTGAAAAATAAAAAACAAACCTAAAAACATCCACGTAAATATGGAAGGCTAGAAGTATATACAAACTAAGTTTACGCCTTTATTCGGGTGACTCATTCTTTTGTTCCTTACCTGTACAGTATCAGGACCCTGTGATTGCTAATCAATGCTTGTAACTAACTAGCTACAGTACCCTGATTGTGAGCTGCTTGTTTGGAAGTGCTGAGCCTAATGCTAGGTACACACTATACAGTTATCTGGCAGATAATCTGCAAGATCTAGCTGGTTGGAATGAAAATCTGATAATGGACGAGAGTAAATTACAATATACCATTTGCTCCAAAACACTGGAAAACGAACAAAACCTTTTGTTTATATAAATTGGTTAAACCCAATTTTAAGCAACTTGGATGAACGACTGTTTTTCTCTGTTTTGCAGTGTACGGGAGCAAATGGTCAATTGTCATTTGCTCTCAACCATTATCAGATTTTCATTCCAACCAGCTAGATCTGGCAGATTATCAGACAGATAACTGTATAGTGTGTACCTAGAGTTAAGGCCCATATAGACGGGCCAATGCGGGAGAGATGTGTGCTGAGCAAACCTCTCAGCACACATCTCTCCCGCCGCTCAGCACAGCGCGATCTGTGCTGAGCGTGCGGGGGGAGACGGGGGGGGGGGCACTCACTTCACTCAGCGGGTGAAGTGAGCGACCCGCTAGATTGGCCTGCACGGCAGGCCAATCTAGCACCAGCGATAGCGATGCGCGGGGCAGCGCAATTCTATCGCTGTTAGGGCTACACACGGAGCGATCTTGCTGAAAATCTAAGCAATCTAGTCAGATTACTTAGATTATCGCTCCATGTGTACCCCCCTTAAGCAACCTGGTGCTCACAAAGAAGTTCTGCAAGGTGGGATGGACTTCACAGCAGAGAGCTTGCAGGTCACGGCCCCAGACTAGCACAGGATGGGATTGGTGAGAGAAGCTGAAATACTCGCAAACTTCAGAAAGCAATGTAAGATACTCTCATATGAGATAGGCACTGTAGAACAGAGCAAGTGTTACTGCGCAGATGATGCCCCAGGACTGCAAAAGCAGTGTGAGAGAATATGCACAGGAGATTATGCATCTCTCCTGAAGCAGGGCAAGAGTTAAAACACAGATGTAACTGCAGGACTGCAGAAGGATGTGCACTGTAGATTCTGTTGCACTAAATGTTTCATAGACAAAATTCTGAATGATAGCTGTGACATTTCAAATGCAGAAGGACATAACAAGACATTCATAGTTACCATCTTGAGTATTGAAGGCCACCTTCCACTCATTCCCCACAGTTACCCTTATGAGGTATTACACAACACGTAGGTTCAACTTAGTAAAAACATTTGCTCTTTTAGTATGGTCAAAAAGTTTGGTGATGTTGAATAGATGATAGTATTTTTTTTTAAGTGATTAAATTGAGGCCCCTATAACCAATGCATGGCTGAAGGGTAAACTATATCTCTGAGACTGTGACAGTCTCTTTTACAATGAGGAGGGAGAACATTCGGCCTAATTCAGATCTGATTGCCGCAGCAAATTTGTTAGCTAATGGACAAAACCATGTGCACTGCAGGGGGGCAGATATAACATGTGCAGAGAGAGTTAGATTTGGTTGTAGTGTGTTCAAACTGAAATCTAATTTGCAGTATAAAGATAAAGCAGCCAGTATTTACCCTGCACAGAAACAATATAACCCACCCAAATCTAACTCTCTGTGCACATGTTATATCTGCCTCCCCCTGCAGTGCACATGGTTTTGCCCATTAGCTAACAAATTTGCTGCTGCGATCAGATCTGAATTAAGCCCAATGGCTTCTTTATTACCAAAAACATAATGAAAACTCTGTTATTAGGGTGGAACACCTGGTGTAACATTCCCATTATTTAGCGGAGATAAGTCAAACCCCAAGGGAGGTTCAGATGTGTGTTTCAAAGTAAATGTGGGGAATGTTGAAATTAAGGTAAACCTAAAGTAAGGTGGCAGGGTTTTTTTTAAGAACTTTTTTTACATAGTCATCAAATACAGTAATTTGAAATTTCAACTGTTTTGAAGGGCATGGCTAGTTTGAAAACTAATGTGGCCACAATAAATTTGCCAGCATCTACACAATCAACCAGAGTTGACAGGGACATGGAATCAAAGGCATATACCAAGGTCACCAGAATGGAATAGCTAGAAGAGTGATAAACTATTCATAATCTGGCATCTCTTAAATCAATTAGAAATAGTAATTTCCTTAGATCTTAGGGCATACTGGAAGTAAATTATCAAAACAATTACAGTGTAAACAAATCTTCTCTCCTGCTCCTTAGGTACCAGATGAGAGAATCCCAATTATGAGGGTTTGTCCAAAGGAGAAGGGGCATAAAACTATGGTGCAATCCTGTTTATGCTTCTCTAGAATCCCCTCTCTAAAAATAAACTTGATTGACCTCTTTTTCTTCTCCAGATGACCAGTCAATGACAGATGACAGTACCTTCTGTGTAAGTTTCCACTCAGAGACAATGCTGGAGCAGAGAGAGAGAGTTAAATCACAGGTTTAATTGCAGGACTGCAAGAGCAGTGTGAGACTATGGGGGTCATTCCGAGTTGATCATAGCTGTGCTAAATTTAGCACAGCTACGATCAGGGACACAGACATGTGGGGGAGATGCCCAGCACAGGGCTATCCCACCCCGCATGCGTGTCTGTCCTCCCCCCCCGCACAAGTACAAAAGCATCGCACAGCAGCGATGCTTTTGTACTTGTGGCTTTACTCCTGGCCAGCGCAGCTCTTGTGGCTGGCTGGGAGTTGGTCGTCGCTGCTCCTGGTCGCAGCAGCTGTGTGTGTCGCTGCGGCCCGCCCCCCCGCACGGTCCGGCCATGCCTGCGTTGGCCGGACCGCGCCTTCATAACGACGGCTAAATGCTGCCGTGCCGCCCCCTCCCGCCCAGCGACGGCCTCTGCCTGTCAATCAGGCACAGGCGATCGCAGGGAAACGACGGCCTTCAGCCGTTCGGCATGCACTGGCGCATGCGCCATTCCGACCCGATCGCTGTGTTGCGATAAACTGCAGTGAGCGATCAGGTCGGAATGACCCCCTATGCACAAAGAGATGCTGCAGTCAAAACACTTGGCTATCCACAAGGAAATTCCAGGAAGGGAACCAAATACAATGGACGTTCTGGAAAGCCAGGAACCTAATACTGCACTAAAGATTCAGAGAGTCACGCTGAACACTGGAGATATCCAGGAATAAGGATCCATTGATCCACCAACCATGAAGGTTAGATGAAGTCCAGACAAAGAGGGGGTGTACATGAGTCATTTAAATTGGCTGCATCTGAAGAACCTACCTAGGATACAATGGCATCACTCAACTGATCGCAAGTTCAGGAATGGGTTTGCTCGCTACAAAGTGAAAGTGAGTCCAAGATGACTGTGCCCATGAATCACCACCACCATGTGGGAGGTCCAGGCAGCTGCCTGACAAGGAGCATGGAGAAATGCCACTTGACAAACTCTGCTGTGGGAAAAGGAATGACCAGTGACTGACCGGACCTGGTAAGTAGGAGCCATGATCTTGCAGTCTGTGACATACAGTATGTTTGTTGCCTAAAGTAAACAGTAAAAAAGAATAAAAGAATTAATGAAGAAATGAAAAGTAACACTGTGCTGGTTGTACATGCATGATGTAAGCAGCACCTATTTTTTTGCCACCATAACATTTCTGATATCCAGCTCCCTAAAATGCTTTTTTACAGAAATCACTTTGTAGAGTTGCTGTGAACATCAATGATATCAGGATAAAGTTAAAAGAAGGGTTACATCTGATGCAGAGCTGGCCCTAGACATAGGCAAACTAGACAAATGCCTAGAGCATTTGATATGCCATGGGGCACAAGCAGCTTCTTCTGATTAAAATGATATGCGACATGCCTATATTCTGTGTGTGACTGCGGCTGTAATTTGAATTGAGGGTACTATTGTGTGGCCATGCCCCTTCCCAGCAAGAACATGATCCCTTAAAGAGCTGTGTCCCAAATGTGTGCACTATTCCTATTTAAAATATAGGGGGTAGGAACACCAAAATGAGGACTGCTATGACTGAGGGGTGATGTTGCTGGGAATGGGGTGCAGGGTCAGAGGCGAAACTAGCAGTGGTGCTAGGGGCACCAACCAAATTCTTGCCTAGGGCATCATATTGGTTGAGGCCGGCTCTGATCTGATGGATCAAAGATGGATTTTAAGTATCCACTGTATTAACATACAGTCAATTGCACAAACAGAATAGTGAATAATAGTGAATAATAGTGCAGTTTATTGAGATTCACAAATGTGATACTGTACATGGAAAAAAACTGCAAAAAGTAATCTAACACAGCAAACCATACTTACATAGTCTAGTCTCCCAGAAGGTGTCCTGAGAGTCCTGTAATTCTGGTAGCGCTCACCTGCTTGACCCTTTCCTGAGCAGCCAACTTAAGTGTGCGCAAACTAGAATAGAATAGGGTCAATCGATCCCTTTGGCGCATGGGAAATGGCCATGAGCATTGTAACAATCAAGTAACTTTCCTATATCGAAAAAATTAGTTTTCTTTGCGTACCCCCACTCAAGGTATCTTTGTTCTTCTAAATGTAAAGATACTACAATCCTTGAAATCTTAGTTCCTAAAGGATAAACTTGGGTATCGTACCCCAACTCACACGGCACTAGAAGTGTAGACTCCTATCAAGGTTTCTTTTCACTGTTCACAGATGTGGTTCCTGATGTATATTCTGATCAAGGATAGCCTCATACAAATGTAAGAAATAAAAAGAAAAACAACCAATGTGTAGTATAGCTTCTTTCACATGTGGAATACGTTAATATGGAACAGTTTCCAAGTTTCAAACACACCCAGGAAGGTTAAAATGTGTATGTGGTTATCTCCTTCCTAGGGCACTTGGTCTTTCTATACAATAATGTGCGTACCCCTGACTCACACAATGGGTAACTGGATAACTCCTATCAAGGTATCTTTCACTCATCAGATGTATCTCAATTCTATAAGCAAGTCTCCAATATCAATGTATGTGCATACCCCCACTCACACTGTTAGGGAGCAGACCACCCACATAAAGGTATCTTTGTTCTTCTAAATATAGGTGAAGTTTAGAGGTATTATAAAAGATGAACCTGGGTATCATACCCCAACTCACACGGCAATCGAAGTGTAAACTCCCATAAATGTTTCTTTCAGCCATAAATAGTGGGACAACTACTTTAAGGGTATTTCTCACTAGCCAGCCGTATCCACCGGGCGTACCCCAATTCACAAGTAGGTCCACAGCATTAATCTCATCAAGGTATCTTTGCTGGATCCCTTTGTCACAAATATATTTCTAGCCACAAAGAGCTCTTGATCTCCAAAAAATATAGATTTTATTCGTTCCTCAAAAGGCACATGTACATAAATCCAAAAACATATATATGTACAAAAAAAAACAATACAAAGTCATTAAAAATGTATTTATTTTTTTCCCAAGGAAACTGATTAATTCCAGCATAAAACGAACTTAAAATCAAATAATCCAAAAATGATCACTGTTAAAAAATGGCTACTCACACAGCAGTCTGTCGACGCGTTTCGGTCCTTGGACCTTTGTCAAGACATGACCTGCTGTGTGGGAAGCCAGATATTTATGGTACCAGTAGCCAATGGTGTTCTAACAGGAAATTGAGGTGTAGGAAGTGATGTCATTCCATACCCCAAATACATAAATAATTGAAAAACCAATAAATACAGCATGATTCATTATAATCTATTATCTAAGTCCAGTATTAATGTTCTGATATTTCCAGTCCCTCTTAAAATAGTGCTAAATGATTAGTTTAAAACACATTTTATTAGTATACTCGTTTTCATTACCACAATGAATTATGGGCAATGTAGTTCAAATGGAATTGTACATTTTTCCTTTTCTATTCTAAATATTTTGTCATAGCATCAAATTCACTAAATGGATGCTGTGGGAATGACACTGTGTGTTTTGTTATTAACTCTATGTCATATTGTTGTCTACTCCATTAAAAAACATGAAAAAAAAACAGAACAAAAACCGGGTATGATCTTCCGCATTTGTCAGGCGCAGGGTATGTTGGGAAATGTAGTTCCTTCCTGGTAGTTCGCGCATGCGTCCTTATGTCCAGTGTGTCTTGTTACGAGCCCGTACTTCTCAATCTTTTAACAATTTTAACACAGCAGAAAGGTAAGCATGATGAATTCTAGAGGAATCCTATTTGGGTCCCTATCTGTATGTAACATTCTCGCCCCTTTTGTTTCAGATCGTCAGCCGGAACCGGAAATGCTTTCCCGCATTAGTCCATCACGCGGTATTGGGGGAAATGTAGTTCTCCCTTGGTAGTTCGCGCATACGGATGGTGTTATGGGAAATGTAGTTTTTTTCTCATAGTTTGCGCATGTGCAGTCATGAGGAAGCATTCTCCTTGAAAATCCCGGAGTTTTCGCCACCGTGGCTTGTGGGGGGATGTAGTTGTGAGACCCAGGACACCTTCATTATTCATTCTATGGGACCAATTTCCGATGATGTCTTACATCGGGGATTCATTCATATATACTTCAAAGTATTCATGTGACACATCATGCACCGTTAAGGAGATCATGGATAAAACAAAAGATAAAAGAAAAAAGAAAAAAAGGAATTATCTTTAAATCAAAAACAGACACAGTAAAAGATTGTTTTTACATGTCATATCAAAAGATCATAAAGACAGTTTATAAAAACCACTTTTATTCGAAATCTGAGTTGAGACCCTTTGGAGACAAGGTTTTACATTGATATATTAATCTCATTTCAGCCTTTGCTAATGCTGAGGCTATGTTCTTATCCCTCAGACTTGGTTTAATATGTTTGAGGCCATAAAACTCGTTATGTCAGATGGGGAACAGTTATGGTGTTCCTTAAAGTGGGCAGACAGTGAGTGTGTAATTAACCCTTTCTTTACATTTCGAATATGTTCCCCCCAACGGATCTTTAAAGGGCGTGAAGTGCGGCCGATATAAAACAGACCGCAACTGCAGCCGATGGCATACACCACGTTCTTAGTGTCGCATGTAATAAAATCTGAAATTTTGATAATCTGGCTATTAATGCAAATCTCATTAATTTTATTGTCCCCTTTTGTGTTCCTACAGCTCATACAGTTCAAGCATCTATAAAATCCTTTTGATAAAACTTTTGGATGTTTATGGATTACTGATAGAAAACTTGATACCAACTTAGATTTGATGTTTGGTGCTTTCCGGTAAATATATACCGGTTTGTCTGGCATCAATGGGCCAATTACTGGATCTTTTTTTAACAGTTTCCAGTGTCTCCTAAAGATTTTTTCTATTTGTATATGGTGTGTACCATATTCCATGATAAAGGCCCATTCAAATCTCTTCTCTTGTGTAGACTGGGTAGTTTTTTTCTTCAAAAGTTCCTGACGTGGAATAAGGTCTGTATTGATTCTCGCTCTTTCTACATTCTGTTTGGTGTATCCACTTGCTATTAATTTTTCCTCTAAACCCCCAGCTTGAATCTGAAATGTGGTATCATCCGTACAGTTCCTCTTTATGCGTTTATAAGTTCTTTATGCGTTTATAAGTTCTCACATTCTTACGGAATGTGAAAGGTCAGTACTTGAAAAAGGACTGAAATTTGCCCCTAGTCATATTCCCGACACATTTGATATGTATTTGGATGTCCAAAGATTTTTACGAAAATTGACCCTAAAGAAATTCTTTGCAAACCAAGAAAACCTGAATGGGGAATTAGAGTCTTCAACAACCCCATTCAGGCCTAAATCAATTTTTTCCCCAAACATGCAAAAGGTCCGTTCATCGAGACCTTTGGAGCATTAGTTGTGGAGGAACTGGAACAAATTAAGAAGGAGGATAATAAAAGGTCCAACCTTACATTTAAGGAACGGAAGGCTCTACAAGATCTCAAAAGGACACATCCCTTGTCGTAAAGCCAGCAGATAAGGGTGGGGGAGCAGTACTAATGGATGTCACTAAATATGAAGGAGAAATAATGAGGCAATTGAATGATATGACCACATACAGAAGTCTTAGAAACGACCCAACAGATATAACGATCTCAAAACTTAAAACCTTGGTTGATTCCTATGAGAAAAGTGGAACTATCAACACAAAAGAAGCAACATTTTTTTGTGAATGAAACCCCGACAACACCCGTTATTTATGTGCTCCCAAAAGTTCATAAAGATACCAACAACCCCCCGGGGAGGCCCATAATCTCGGGAGTTAACTCCATCACCGCCAATCTGTCTAGATTCATAGACAGCTATTTGCAACCATTAGTGGTAGGTTATAAGTCCCATCTAAAAGACACAAGAAATTTTTTAACCCTTTTGGATAAATTGGAGTGGGAGGATAGCTACACTTTGGTAACCGCCGATGTGTGCTCACTTTACACCATAATTGACCATGTACAAGGGGCAGAAGCGGTAAAATGCTTCTTGGATCTTTCGGACCTGGAGAATAATTTGCAAAAGTTAATTTTGGAAGGGATCAAGTTTATATTAAATAATAACTTCTTTCTATTTAAAGATCAGTTCTATGTGCAAAAAACTGGAACAGCAATGGGCACCAGGTTCGCGCCAAGTTATGCCAACCTGTTTATGGGGGGCATGGGAATTGGACAATATCTGGTCCAACAATTCCTATGGCACGAACCTGGTGACCTATGTACGGTACATAGATGATATATTTTTCATTTGGAAGGGGAACAGCAATACTTTAGAGGATTTCTGTACAGGTCTCAATAACAACAACAGAAACATAAAATTGAGTTTTGAGATCAGTAAGGAACTAATAAACTTTCTGGACATCACGGTTTATATAGAAGCCGGCAAAATGAACACCAGAACCTATACTAAACCCACTGATTCCCAATGCTATATTCCAGCAGACAGCTGTCACCACCAGAATTGGTTACAATCAATTCCGGGAGGTCAATTCAAACGCATAAAGAGGAACTGTACGGATGATGCCACATTTCAGATTCAAGCTGGGGGTTTAGAGGAAAAATTTATAGCAAGTGGATACACAAAACAGAATGTAGAAAGAGCGAGAATCAATACAGACCTTATTCCATGTCAGGAACTTTTGAAGAAAAAAACTAGACAGTCTACACAAGAGAAGAGATTTGAATGGGCCTTTATCACGGAATTTGGTACACACCATATACAAATAGAAAAAATCTTTAGGAGACACTGGAAACTGTTAAAAAAAGATCCAGTAATTGGCCCATTGATGCCAGACAAACCGGTACATATATACCAGAAAGCACCAAACATCAAATCTAAGTTGGTATCAAGTTCTCTATCAGTAATCCATAAACATCCAAAAGTTTTATCAAAAGGATTTTATAGATGCTTGAACTGTATGAGCTGTAGGAACACAAAAGGGGACAATAAAATTAATGAGATTTGCATTAATAGCCAGATTATCAAAATTTCAGATTTTATTACATGCGACACTAAGAACGTGGTGTATGCCATCGGCTGCAGTTGCGGTCTGTTTTATATCGGCCGCACTTCACGCCCTTTAAAGATCCGTTGGGGGGAACATATTTGAAATGTAAAGAAAGGATTAATTACACACTCACTGTCTGCCCACTTTAAGGAACACCATAACTGTTCCCCATCTGACATAACGAGTTTTTATGGCCTCAAACATATTAAACCAAGTCTGAGGGATAAGAACATAGCCTCAGCATTAGCAAAGGCTGAAATGAGATTAATATATCAATGTAAAACCTTGTCCCCAAAGGGTCTCAACTCAGATTTCGAATAAAAGTGGTTTTTATAAACTGTCTTTATGATCTTTTGATATGACATGTAAAAACAATCTTTTACTGTGTCTGTTTTTGATTTAAAGATAATTCCTTTTTTTCTTTTTTCTTTTATCTTTTGTTTTATCCATGATCTCCTTAACGGTGCATGATGTGTCACATGAATACTTTGAAGTATATATGAATGAATCCCCGATGTAAGACATCATCGGAAATTGGTCCCATAGAATGAATAATGAAGGTGTCCTGGGTCTCACAACTACATTCCCCACAAGCCACGGTGGCGAAAACTCCGGGATTTTCAAGGAGAATGCTTCCTCATGACTGCACATGCGCAAACTATGAGAAAAAAACTACATTTCCCATAACACCATCCGTATGCGCGAACTACCAAGGGAGAACTACATTTACCCCAATACCGCGCGACGGACTAATGCGGGAAAGCATTTCCGGTTCCGGCTGACGATCTGAAACAAAAGGGGCGAGAATGTTACATACAGATAGGGACCCAAATAGGATTCCTCTAGAATTCATCATGCTTACCTTTCTGCTGTTTTAAAATTGTTAAAAGATTGAGAAGTACGGGCTCGTAACATGACACACTGGACATAAGGACGCATGCGCGAACTACCAGGAAGGAACTACATTTCCCAACATACCCTGCGCCGGACAAATGCGGAAGATCATACCCGGTTTTTGTTCTGTTTCATGTTTTTTAATGGAGTAGACAACAATATGACATAGAGTTAATAACAAAACACACAGTGTCATTCCCACAGCATCCATTTAGTGAATTTGATGCTATGACAAAATATTTAGAATAGAAAAGGAAAAATGTACAATTCCATTTGAACTACATTGCCCATAATTCATTGTGGTAATGAAAACGAGTATACTAATAAAATGTGTTTTAAACTAATCATTTAGCACTATTTTAAGAGGGACTGGAAATATCGGAACATTAATACTGGACTTAGATAATAGATTATAATGAATCATGCTGCATTTATTGGTTTTTCAATTATTTATGTATTTGGGGTATGGAATGACATCACTTCTTACACCTCAATTTCCTGTTAGAACACCATTGGCTACTGGTACCATAAATATCTGGCTTCCCACACAGCAGGTCATGTCTTGACAAAGGTCCAAGGACCGAAACGCGTCGACAGACTGCTGTGTGAGTAGCCATTTTTTAACAGTGATCATTTTTGGATTATTTGTTGTTAAGTTCGTTTTATGCTGGAATTCATCAGTTTCCTTGGAAAAAAAATAAAAAAATTTTTAATGACTTTGTATTGTTTTTTTTGTACATATATATGTTTTTGGATTTATGTACATGTGCCTTTTGAGGAACGAATAAAATCTATATTTTTTGGAGATCAAGAGCTCTTTGTGGCTAGAAATATATTTGTGACAAAGGGATCCAGCAAAGATACCTTGATGAGATTAATGCTGTGGACCTACTTGTGAATTGGGGTACGCCCGGCGGATACGGATGGCGAGTAAGAAATACCCTTAAAGGAGTTGTCCCACTATTTACGGCTGAAAGAAACATTTATGGGAGTTTACACTTCGATTGCCGTGTGAGTTGGGGTACGATACCCAGGTTCATCTTTTATAATACCTCTAAACTTCACCTATATTTAGAAGAACAAAGATACCTTTATGTGGGTGGTCTGCTCCCTAACAGCGTGAGTGGGGGTACGCACATACATTGATATTGGAAACTTGCTTATAGAATTGAGATACATCTAATGAGTGAAAGATACCTTGATAGGAGTTATCCAGTTACCCATTGTGTGAGTCAGGGGTACGCACATTATTGTATAGAAAGACCAAGTGCCCTAGGAAGGAGATAACCACATACACATTTTAACCTTCCTGGGTGTGTTTGAAACTTGGAAACTGTTCCATATTAACGTATTCCACATGTGAAAGAAGCTATACTACACATTGGTTGTTTTTCTTTTTATTTCTTACATTTGTATGAGGCTATCCTTGATCAGAATATACATCAGGAACCACATCTGTGAACAGTGAAAAGAAACCTTGATAGGAGTCTACACTTCTAGTGCCGTGTGAGTTGGGGTACGATACCCAAGTTTATCCTTTATGAACTAATATTTCAAGGATTGTAGTATCGTTACATTTAGAAGAACAAAGATACCTTGATGTGTGTAACCCACTCTTTAACAGCGTGAGTGGGGGTACGCAAAGAAAACTAATTTTTTCGATATAGGAAAGTTACTTGAATGTTACAATCCTCATTGCCATTTCCCATGCGCCAAAGGGATCGATTGACCCTATTCTATTCTAGTTTGTGTTCATAATCTTGGATGAGGGGTGATATCCAATTGGGTCTATTGTTTCCATAGGCAGCATAGTTTTTTGCGCCAATTTGTGTGGTTTTCAAAACAATTCCTTTTTTGCATTAAGTGTGTGCAAGTATGCAGCAAACTACGACACCAGAACTCAGGAAAACAGTAACCAAAATAATAGTAACAGTTCTGGCTCTGGTTAAATTAAAAATGTAATAACCCAAAAGGAGGGGAAATTGGGGTGTAACCTAAGCACCGGTATGTTCACTGGGTATAGTAGAGTAGGGAATTCCACATACAAGGATAATAATTCCTACATAGGCTAGTTATAACAATACATCAGAGTAGGTGCACCTATGAGTCCTCACAGGAATCTAAGGGGCTAATGCCCAACCTTCAAAAATAGCCCAAGACCATTATTGCTTTGCACACCTCCAGCCGACATTTGGCATTGTGCATGGTGATTAATGGCTTGTATGAGGTTAGCTGGTCATGGAAACCCAATCCACGAAGCTCCCGATAAAGTGTTCATATTGCACTCCAATACAATTTGGAACTTGATAGTGAATATTAGAATCAAAGATAAATTATTTTAATGTGCTATACACTCGAGCACTCAGCAGTTCCATGACTTGTGTGGCTTCATCCTTCACATATGAGCTGTTATTATTCCTAGACAATTCAACGTCACAGTAACAGCACTTATCAGAACCGGAGGGGCTCTATCAGAACAGACATTTCATAAGATGATGTCTTAGAAATATGGCATCCTGTGACAGTGACACTTTAAAGAACACTGAGCTCTTCAGTATACACATTCTACTGTTAAAGTTTGACTATAGAGTTTACATGTCTGTGTGCTTGACTTTGGGGCTGATTCTGATGCACATGGATTACTCTTCATGGGTGCAAATAGTGAGTTTTCACATACAGTGCATGTACCTGAGCAATTTTAAGCAGTTTTATACAATTTGGATCTGTATTTCTGTGACATAGGACATTTTAGGGAAGGAAATGAGTGATGGCAAAGGGATTGCATGGACCCAACATAACTCGTGGGAGTGTCATTAGAGTGTCCTCGGTGTGAATCCATGTGACTTTGAGTCATGTTTATTAGAAAGGGAAGCCTGTTTCTGACAGATCACTTGCACCTATTATGGGGCTGGTTAAAGTGCAGTTAATAATAATGACAGTTGTGTAAGCCAATGTAAAATCAATGGGTGGCAAAGGTTTCTGCTCACATACGCATGATCCCCCACACTTGTTGAACAAATACTCACATTAGCATACTGTATAATAGTAAAAAAAAACTTATGCAGCTGCCTGCAACTACTCACTTTGTCTGAGAATTAGAATCAGCACCGTTATGTTAGTAATAGATGTGGCTGAAATGGTAAAGCACACTAATAAAAATGGATATCCTTAGACCTTTGAGTATGGAATGTATATTGTGATGGAACCACAAAGACAGAGTCCAGTCCAGCTCACTTTATTTCCACCTCAGGCAGGTTACACAGCACATGCAGGTTTTGCAGGTAAGGTTTTACAGATAGTCTTTAAAACAGCAGCACAACAATCCAAGTTCTGGTAAACACAAAAAGTACTGATTCCAAATGGCTGCTAACGTAACCCCAGACCTTTAATCTATCACCTGGCCACTTGCTGGCATCAGGAGTAATGACCTAAAAACACATTTTTAAAGGTAGCAGACAAGTTGTAGTGATTAGCCCAGCAGTGGCTTAGGGGTCTATTAACTAAGCCTTGGATGGAGATGAAGTAGACGGAGATAAAGTACCAGCCAATCAGCTCTTAACAAACATGTCACAGGCTGGGATTGAAAAATGACAGTTAGGAGCTGACTGGCTGGTACTTTATCTCTGAGCACTTTACCTCCATCTAAGGCTTAGTAAATAAACCCCTTACTCAGCTAAGACTCGGACTGGATTCCATCAGACCTATTGCTGTTGCTCCAATCCTGCAAAATCCTGCCATTCCACATTACCTCATGTGGAATCATGCTGTCCCTGCCACAATGTATATTGCAACAATATGGGAAAATTAGCTTGGTAGAGGGGTGTTTTGGTGCAGTGTTTAGGTGCTAAGTCAGAGTCCACACACTAAATGAAATGGTGCTTTACTGTCAGCATAAAATCAGGAACAAAAATAATAAACATCTAGCCCTTACAAGGCAAGAAACTCACTTCTTGATCCCTCGCTATACTTAGGCAGCTAATCTGCAAACACAAAAGTCTCAACGTATTTCAGGGATATGGTCATTAGGTCGACACCACTTACGTCGACAGTCATTAGGTCAACCACTATTGGTAGACATGCATTAGGTTGACAGGGTGATTAGGTCGACATGGTCATTAGGTTGACGGTTCAAAAGGTTGACATGAGTTTTTCACATTTTTTATAATTTTTTTGACTTTTTCATACTTTACGATCCACGTGGACTACAATTGGGAACGGTGAGCTGTGCTGAGTGCAGCGGTAGCAGAGCGAGGCACCTTGACCGAAGCATGGCGCGTGAAGCAAGTCATGCGAGGGGACATGGTGCACTAATTGGGGTTCCCCGTCACTTTACGAAGAAAACGACACAAAAAAAGTAAAATAACTTATGTCGACCTTTTGACCGGTCGACCTAGTACATGTCGACCTAATGACCATTTCGACCTAATGACCCTGTCGACCTAATGCATGTTGACCAATCGTGGTCGACCTAATGACTGTCGACCCAATGACCAATACACGTATTTCAAGACCTGTTTTTCACAGGTATAGAGTCACTGATTCCTTGCAGGTGGCATAGGCTCCGGCCTACTTGCGTTCAGGCTCACTGTCTACCTGCTTCTTTGCAGGTAACACACTCTCCTGTCTGGCTTGGCTGGCTACAATGGTTTCCCAGATAAAAGTGTCAGAGTTTAGAGATCTCCTGGCTTCCCTGCAGGTATGAATCCTTATCAATTGGCTGGCTTCATTCTTCCTGCAGCCCCACCTGGACAGTTTGACTGTGTCAACCAGCAGCCTCACCTGGGCTCTGTGCGCTCTCTCTCTCTCTCTCTCTCTCTCTATATATATATATATATATATAGACATAAAAATGTCTTAAAATTGCTCACAGACCACCACCAGCAGTTTGGAGAGAGGCCCTGTTAGTGGGCCCCCAAAAGATGATTTATACAAACAGATCACCAAAAGCGCTCAGTGTATTGCCTTCAATTATTTCAGATCTTCTCAATTTTCATATATGTTCAGATAAAACGATTCTCCAAGGTGTGGGTTTTCGTATACGGTGTTACCTGCAACAATACCCTCACACCAAATACACCCAAAAGAAAATGGCCAAAGACCTAATTAGGCTTGATACCAAAGATTTTTATTAAAATCACATATTAAAACTTTATACGTTCCCATGAACATAATAAAATACAGCCATGGACATTTGTCGATTTCACCAGGTGGAAAAGTCAAAACACCCTCACCTAAACAAGTGTGAGCTCAACAGGGTGTGACAGTGAATTTGGGCAAGAGACTGTAGCTGATATGCTCAACGCGTTTAGTCAAGGTGACTTCCTCATGAGTTAATAAATGGTATCACCAAAAATGGGAAATCCTTCAAAAGGACATCACTATACATAAAGTGTTTTCATTCTTTTAAGGATTAAATCATAAAAAGGTCCAAATCTAGTTACTATCAGATGATGGACCCATATAAAGTGTATCAAAGGAACTTTCTCTATAAACGTTCCTTACAGCAAGCCTAGGTGAAACCTGTTTAATCACAGGAACTTTCTCCGGGCAGGTTCTTTATATTCAGCCTGCAGCTATCAGGAGTGAACTCAAACAGCAACCAGATCTGGTTGCTGTTTGAGCTCACACTTGTTTAGGTCAGGGTGTTTTGACTTTTCCACCTGGTAAAATCGACAAATGTCCATGGCTGTATTTTATTATGTTCATGGGCAGGGGCGGATCCAGAAGAAAATGATAGGGGAGGCATCATGGAAGGGGCAAGTACATTTGCGTGTGGCTTCGGTGCATGTGAGGTGGCGCTTCTTACACTATGCCCACAGTTGTAGCGCTCATTATGGAATGTCCACTGTACTGGTAGTGCCCCTTATATAGACCCCATAGTAGTGGTGCCCCTTATGCAATGCCCGTATTGTCCCCAGTAGTAATGTTGCCTGTAGTAATGCCTGCAGTAATTTAGTGCCCTAGTAGTTATGCCCCCAGTGGTAATGCCCCAGCAGTTATGACCCCAGTAGTTTACCCCCTTTAGTTTAGCCTCCCAGTTGTAATGCCCCCAGTAGTTTGCCTGCTTGTAGTTTAGCCACCAGTAGAAATGCCCCCCTGTAGTTTGCCCCATTGTAGTTTAGCCCCTGTAGTTATGCCCCCCTTGCAGTTTAACCCCCAGTAGTTTGGCCCCTGTAGTTATCCCCCAGTAGTTTGGCCCCTGTAGTTATGCCCCCAGTAGTTTGCCCCCCCCTGTAGTTTAGCCCCCAAGTAGTAATGCCCCTGTAGTTACGCCACCAGTAGTAATGCCCCTGTAGTTAC
This sequence comes from Pseudophryne corroboree, assembly GCF_028390025.1. Taxonomy (NCBI): domain Eukaryota; kingdom Metazoa; phylum Chordata; class Amphibia; order Anura; family Myobatrachidae; genus Pseudophryne; species Pseudophryne corroboree. The sequence goes on along the minus strand of NC_086445.1, from coordinate 820,229,749 downwards.
ACCGCCAGTAGTAATGCCCTCCTGTAGTTTGCCCCCAATAGTTAGCCCCTTTGTAATTGGCCCCCAGTAATAATGTCCCCCAATAGTTTGCCTCCAGTAGATGCCCCCCAGTAATAATGTCCCCCAGTAGTTTGCCCTCAGTAGATGACCCCAGTAATAATGTCCCCCAGTAGTTTGCCCCCAGTAGATGCCCCAGTAATAATGTCCCCCAGTAGTTTGCCCCCAGTGGATGCCCCCCAGTAATAATGTCCTCCAGTAGTTTGCCCCCAGTAGTAATGCCCCCTGGGAGTTTGCCCCCAATAGATGACCCCCCAGTACTAATGCCCCCAGTAGATGCCCCCCGTAATAATGCCCCAGTTGTAATACACCCAGTAGATGCCACCAGTAATAATGTCCCCCAGTAGATGCCCCCCAGTAAAAATGTCCCCCAGTAGCTGCCCCCAGTAGTAATGCCCCCAATAGATGACCCCCCAGTAGTAATGCCCCCAGTAGATGCCCCCCAATAATAATGCCCCCAGTAGTTTGCCTCCAGTAGTAATGCCCCTTGTTGATGCCCCCCAGTAGTAATGTCCCCCCATAGTTTGCCCCCAGTAGATGCCCCCGCTGCACTAAGGAAGAAAAAAACATCATACTTACCGAGCCCTGTTCCGGCTTCCAGACCACTGCAGTACTCCTCTCCTTGGCGTCCTCTTCTCAGCACTATGAGAGAGACGTCATGACTGACGTCTCTCCCATAGCGCACGCCACATAGTGACAGCGCCGGAAGCCGGAGTTCAGTACTGAGCTCCTGCCTCTGGCTTTCGGTGAGGAGAGATGGTCGCCCGCTGGTAACACAATCTCAGCGGCGCCCGCCATCTCCCTGTGCGGCGCCGACACTTGGGGGACGGGGGACGGATGCCACAAATGACAGGTGGGGCACGGGCCCCAGTGCCACCCCCCCCCCCCCCCCCCCGGATCCGCCACTGTTCATGGGAACGTATAAAGTTTTAATATGTGATTTTAATAAAAATCTTTGGTATCACGCCTAATTAGGCCTTTGGCCATTTTCTTTTGTGTGTATTTGGTGTGAGGGCATTGTTGCAGGTAACACCGTATGCGAAAACCCACACCTTGGAGAATAGTTTTATCTGAACATATATGAAAATTAAAAAGATCTGAAATAATTGAAGGCAATACACTGAGCGCTTTTGGTAATCTGTTTGTGTATATATATATATATATATATATATATATAAAACAATTTCCAAAGGTCGGCACTCACTTCAGTCCCATGTGTAAAACTTGCCACGGTGCTGAGTCAAAATAAAGCATGCAGATAGACCCAAGGACGGCACTCACTGGACATGCAGTACATACTGGACACGGTCCTCTTATCAAAGTTTCGGGTTTATTTCAACCCGTCATCAGGATACACATAACATATATATATATATATATATATATATATATATACACTGCTCAAAAAAATAAAGGGAACACTAAAATAACACATCCTAGATCTGAATGAATGAAATATTCTTATTAAATACTTTGTTCTTTACATAGTTGAATGTGCTGACAACAAAATCACACAAAAATTATCAATGGAAATCAAATTTATTAACTCATGGAGGTCTGGATTTGGAGTCACACTCAAAATTAAAGTGGAAAAACACACTACAGGCTGATCCAACTTTGATGTAATGTCCTTAAACCAAGTCAAAATGAGGCTAAGTAGTGTGTGTGGCCTCCATGTGCCTGTATGACCTCCCTACAACGCCTGGGCATGCTCCTGATGAGGTGGCGTACTGTCTCCTGAGGGATCTCCTCCAAGACCTGGACTAAAGCATCCGCCAACTCCTGGACAGTCTGTGGTGCAACGTGGCGTTGGTGGATGGAGCGAGACATGATGTACCAGATGTGCTCAATTGGATTCAGGTCTGGGGAACGGGCGGGCCAGTCCATAGCATCAATGCCTTCGTCTTGCAGGAACTGCTGACACACTCCTGCCACATGAGGTCTAGCATTGTCTTGCATTAGGAGGAACCCAGGGCCAACCGCACCAGCATATGGTCTCACAAGGGGTCTGAGGATCTCATCTCGGTACCTTATGGCAGTCAGGCTACCTATGGCGAGCACATGAAGGGCTGTGCAGTCCCCCCAAAAAATGCCACCCAACACCATTACTGACCCACTGCCAAACTGGTCATGCTGGAGGATGTTGCAGGCAGCAGAACGTTCTCCTTTGCGTCTCCAGACTCTGTCACGTCTGTCACATGTGCTCAGTGAGAACCTGCTTTCATCTGTGAAGAGCACAGGGCGTCCATGGCGAAGTTGCCAATCTTGGTGTTCTCTGGCAAATGCCAAACGTCCTGCACGGTGTTGGACTGTAAGCACAACCCCCACCTGTGGACGTCGGGCCCTCATACCACCCTCATGGAGTCTGTTTATGATCGTTTGAGTAGACACATGCACATTTGTGGCTTGCTGGAGGTCATTTTGCAGGGCTCTGGCAGTGCTCCTCCTGTTCCACCTTGCACAAAGGCGGAGGTAGCTGTCCTGCTGCTGGGTTGTTGCCCTCCTACGGCCTCCTCCACGTCTCCTGATGTACTGGCCTGTCTCCTGGTAGCGCCTCCATTCTCTGGACACTATGCTGACAGACACAGCAAACCTTCTGGCCACAGCTCGCATTGATGTGCCATCCTGGATGAGCTGCACTACCTGAGCCACTTGTGTGGGTTGTAGACTCCGTCTCATGCTACCACTAGAGTGAAAGCACCGCCAGCTTTCAAAAGTGACCAAAACATCAGGCAGAAAGCATAGGAGCTGAGAAGTGGTCTGTGGTCACCACCTGCAGAACAACTCCTTTATTGGGGGTGTCTTGCTAATTGCCTATAATTTCCACCTGTTGTCTATTCCATTTGCACAACAGCATGTGAAATTGATTGTCAATCAGTGTTGCTTCCTAAGTGGACAGTTTGATTTCACAGAAGTGTGATTGACTTGGAGTTACATTGTGTTGTTTAAGTGTTCCCTTTATTTTTTTGAGCAGTGTATATATATATATATATACAGTGCATCCGGAAAGTATTCACAGCGCTTCACTTTTTCCACATTGTTATGTTAGAGCCTTATTGCAAAATGGAATAAATTCATTGTTTCCCTCAAAATTCTACATGCAATACCCCATCACAACATGATGTTGATGCACCTTTGGCAGTAATTACAGCCTAAAGTCTTTTTGAATATGATGCCACAAACTTGGCACACCTATCTTTGGGTAGTTTTGCCCATTCCTCTTTGCAGCACCTCTCAAGCTCCATCGGGTTGGATGGGAAGTGTCTGTGCACAGCCATTTTCAGATCTCTCCAGAGATGTTCAATTGGATTCAAGTCTGGGCACCGGCTGGGACACTCAAGGACATTCAAAGAGTTGTCCTGATGCCACTCCTTTGATATCTTGGCTGTGTGCTTAGGGTCGTTGTCCTGCTGAAAGATGAACCGTCGCCCCAGTCTGAGGTCAAGAGCGCTCTTGAGCAGGTTTTCATACAGGATGTCTTTGTACATTGCTGCATTCATCTCTCCCTCTATCCTGACTAGTCTCCCAGTTCCTGCCACCGAAAAACATCCTCACAGCATGATTCTGCCACCACCATGCTTCACTGTAGGGATGGTATTGGCCTGGTGATTAGCGGTGCCTGGTTTCCTCCAAACATGATGCCTGGCATTCACGCCAAAGAGGTCAATCTCTGTCTCATCCGACCGGAGAATTTTGTTTCTCATGGTCTGAGAGTCCTTCAGGTGCATTTTGGCAAACTCCATGCGGGCTGCCATGTGCTTTCTACTAAAGAGTGGCTTCCGTCTGGCCACTCTACCATACAGGCCTGATTGGTGGATTGCTGCAGAGATGGTTGTCCTTCTGGAAGGTTCTCCTCTCTCCACAGAGGAATGCTGTAGATCTGACAGAGTGATCATCAGGTTTTTGGTCACCTCCCTGAATAGGGCCCTTCTTCCTGCGTTCCGTCTCCAAGTGGAACTGATGGAACGCAGTTCCGCCCTGTTCTGGCTCACTTTAACCCCTGCATACAACAGGCTGAAAACCATGAAATATGGCCTACCTATATTTGGTTGTAGGAAAAGAGTACAAAAATAAATATTCCTTTTTTATTGGATATATTTAAGTAATACTATAGTTACATTTTCAATAACGTGAAAATAAAATATATCCATAATAGTTTTCCTTTAATCTTTTAGTCCCTGAGCGAGGGAATAATCATATCCAATCTATTAGGGGCAGTGCCTTGACATATACTTGAACACTAGTGATGTGCACCGGACATTTTTCGGGTTTTGTGTTTTGGTTTTGGATTCGGTTCCGCGGGCGTGTTTTGGATTCAGACGCGTTTTGGCAAAACCTCCCTGACATTTTTTTGTCGGATTCGGGTGTTTTTTTACAAAAAACCCTCAAAAACAGCTTAAATCATAGAATTTGGGGGTCATTTTGATCCCATAGTATTATTAACCTCAATAACCATAATTTCCACTCATTTCCAGTCTATTCTGAACACCTCACACCTCACAATATTATTTTTAGTCCTAAAATTTGCACCGAGGTCGCTGGATGACTAAGCTAAGCGACCCAAGTGGCCGACACAAACACCTGGCCCATCTAGGAGTGGCACTGCAGTGTCAGACAGGATGGCACTTAAAAAAATAGTCCCCAAACAGCACATGATGCAAAGTAAAAAAAAAGTTGGAACCAATGTCACTGTGTGACTAAGCTAAGCGACCCAAGTGGCCGACACAAAAACCTGGCCCATCTAAGAGTGGCACTGTAGTGTCAGACAGGATGGCAGATTTAAAAAATAGTCCCCAAACAGCACATGATGCAAAGAAAAAAAGAGGCGCACCAAGGTCGCTGGATGGCTAAGCTAAGCGACCCAAGTGGCCGACACAAACACCTGGCCCATCTAGGAGTGGCACTGCAGTGTCAGACAGGATGGCACTTCAAAAAATAGTCCCCAAACAGCACATGATGCAAAGAAAAAAAGAGGTGCAATGAGGTAGCTGTGTGACTAAGCTAAGCGACCCAAGTGGCCGACACAAACACCTGGCCCATCTAGGAGTGGCACTGCAGTTTTCTAGCGAGAGGATGAGTGCTTCCATCCTCATGTGAATCTGTTAGGGTCTCCTGCCCTGTGCTGCCACGTCGTCATGGCAACCGGGAGACAAGTGCTAGCGGAGTGACCTGAGCGCAGCTGATACTCCGGTTCGGGTCTTTTGCTGTGCAGTGGTTATAGGCTCTGTGCATGACAGGGGATCCGGTGCTGGTTTTTGTGCTCACAGTCTGTGAGGTCTGAGTGGGGCGTGGACAGCACCTGCTTTATAAGGCCTCTTCTCAGGGTAAGCAGATGCTGCTGAATCTTTGTTGGTTAGTCAGTTTCTGAAAGTTAGCCAGTACTGTGTAGCTTTGTATTTGTTTGTTGCTTACTGCAAATAGGCCTGGGGATTTGGTATTACACTCTGCCAATCCAGACCTAGCAGTAAGACTGGAGTCAGTCGTTTAGCTTGCTGGGGTTCTGTTACTACTCTGTGAACTTAGCAAGTTTGCGGCTGTATTCTAAGACTTGCCTGTCTAATCCTGTCTCACTTTGCTAGGTGTCAGGGGTCAGTTTAGTGGCAGTAAGCTGAACCTGTGCACTGCAAGTGAGAATTAGGATTGTGGAGACTCTCCTTGTGTCTATCATTCCATCTCTGACCAAGGAGTTTACTGCGACACCCGTTGGTAACCCTTTAGGGTTTTGCTGTTGCCCTTAGCAACAGCATTTCAGGTTCTCTACGTATTAAAACACAACATCTTACTTTTCTCATCTGAGCAGTTCTAATACAAGGGAGATACCCAGTTCCTTAGCCTCTGGGCTTCTCTGTTCACTTTGTGTGTATTTTGTTACCCTATCACCTTCTGTGTACGTTATGTCATATTCCCCAGTCTGTCTGTAAGTCCATTTGTTTTGCATAACAGTTCAAACACCAGTACATTCCTGCAGGCACTGGAGTGCATAACAGTCCTGACACCAGTACTTTCCTGCAGGCACTGGTGTGCATAACATATTCAGCAGCCTAATACTCCTGTTGAAATTTTGTGGGAATATGGAGCATACCCCTCAAAATACGTTGCAACAGGTGGTCGATCAGGTGCAGGTCCTGACTCGACAATTTAATGATTTGTCCATTAAAATGCACACCTCCCAGGCTGCTGGCGGAGCTCCCGCAGCAGCAGCACCTGCAGGGGTTAAGGAGCCGAAAGTAAATCTCCCGGATCGTTTTTCTGGAGATCGCTCGCAGTTCTTTTGTTTCAAGGAGAGCTGCAAGCTATACTTCCGGCTTAGGCCTCAGTCTTCTGGGTCGGAGATTCAGCGGGTGGGCATAGTGATTTCCTTGCTACAAGGAGACCCACAGGTCTGGGCATATGGGTTGCAGCCTGACTGTCCGTCGCTTAAAAGTGTTGATGCTTTTTTTACGGCACTGGGCATGTTGTATGATGACCCTGACAAGACGGCCTCAGCCGAGGCTCAGATTTCGATCCTTAAGCAAGGGCGAAGGCCAGTTGAGGTTTACTGTACGGAGTTTCGGAGGTTGGCCCATGATACCCAGTGGAATGACCCAGCCCTGAGACACCAGTACCGAAGAGGTCTTTCTAACCAGATAAAGGACCAACTGGTACAATATCCCTTGCCTGATAGCTTGGATCAGCTCATGCAGTTATCCATCCGGGTGGATAGACGGCTGAGAGAGCGTAGGCTTGAAAGGGAGACTGAGATTTCCTTCCTTCCCAAGGGATCCTCAGACTCTGAGGAATTTTCCGAGGAGCCTATGCAGATTGGGGCTACCCGCCTCTCCTCGCGTGAGAAGACGCGGAGGAGACAGCAGGGGTTGTGTTTGTACTGTGGGAATAAAGGTCATGTGGTAGTATCATGCCCAGAAAAGCCGGAAAACTTCAGGGCCTGAGGGTGATGGGAAATATCCTGTCAGGCCAGAAGTCAGAATTTCCCAAGAAGACTTTTATCATTCCGGTGACCTTGAAGATCCTCGGTCAAACTGTCAAGACTGAGGCCTTTGTGGACAGTGGGGCCGACGGGGTTTTTATGGACCGCCAATTCGCCCTGAAACACTCTGTTCCCTTAGTACCCTTGGCATCGGAAATTGAGATTTGTGGGTTAAACGGGGAACCATTATCCCAAGGTAAAATTACCTCTTGCACTAGCCAGATTTCTTTGTTTATTGGAGCCACACACTCTGAAAAATTGTCCTTTTATGTGACTGTCTGTACTTTTGCCCCATTGGTGTTGGGGTTACCCTGGTTAAGGGCCCACAATCCTCAATTTGACTGGGTCTCTGGGGAGATTCTTAGTTGGGGTACTGATTGTTTCAGGAGTTGCTTGAGCCTTCCAGTCAGGCTCTCGCAGCTAAGTTTGCCAGGATTGCCAGGGTGTTATGCAGATTTTGCGGACGTGTTCTCCAAAAAAGTTGCAGAGGTACTACCTCCCCATCGCCCCTATGACTGTGCCATTGATTTGTTGCCAAATGCTAAGCTTCCCAAGAGCAGGTTGTACTCCCTGTCACGTCCTGAGACTCAGGCTATGGCAGAGTACATTCAGGAGAACTTGGCTAAGGGATTTATCAGACCTTCACAGTCTCCAGTTGGGTCGGGGTTCTTCTTCGTGGGTAAAAAGGACGGTTCGTTGCGACCCTGCATCGACTTCAGGGAATTGAACCGTATCACGATTAAAAACTCATACCCACTGCCTCTCATTTCGGTCTTGTTTGACCAGCTTCGTACTGCCACCATTTTTTCTAAGATTGACCTACGCGGTGCGTACAATCTAATCCGAATAAGAGAGGGGGATGAATGGAAGAATGCCTTTAATACCCACTCAGGGCATTATGAATATTTGGTGATGCCTTTTGGGCTCTGTAATGCCCCGGCAGTCTTCCAGGATTTCATGAATGATGTGCTCAGGGAATATTTGGATAGATTCTTAGTTGTATACTTAGATGACATCCTAATCTTCTCCCATTCCCTGGAGGAACATCGGAAGCATGTACGCTTAGTCCTCCAGAAACTCAGAGACCACCGGCTTGGGGCGAAGCTGGAGAAGTGCGAATTTGAAGTTCAGCAAATCGCATTTCTAGGATATATTATCTCCCCAGAAGGTTTCCAAATGGAGGGTTCCAAGGTACAGGCAGTCCTGGATTGGGTGCAGCCCACTAGTTTGAAGGCGCTTCAGCGTTTCCTGGGCTTTGCGAATTTTTATAGACGATTTATCGCTGGATTTTCGTCTATAGTGGCGCCCTTGGTGGCACTCACTAAGAAAGGGGCGGATGTTGCTCACTGGTCTTGTGAGGCTAAAGCGGCTTTTGCCCGTCTCAAAAGGGCATTTGTTTCGGCCAAGGTGCTGCGACACCCAGATCCAGAGCGTCCTTTTGTGGTGGAGGTGGATGCCTCTGAGATGGGTATTGGGGCAGTGCTTTCTCAGATGGGAGTATCTGATAATCGCCTTCATCCCTGTGCTTACTTTTCCCGTAAATTTTTGCCTGCCGAGATGAATTATGACGTGGGTAACCGGGAATTGTTGGCTATTAAGGATGCACTCGAGGAGTGGAGACACTGGCTTGAGGGGGCTAAGTTTGTGGTCTCAATTCTCACTGACCATAAGAATCTGGCATATTTAGAGTCAGCGAAGCGTCTCAATGCCAGGCAGGCACGATGGGCTTTGTTTTTTGCTCGCTTTAATTTTTTGATAACATATCGCCCTGGGTCAAAAAACATCAAGGCTGATGCGCTCTCGCGGAGTTTTGCTCCAATCCAGGAGACCACCGAGGAGCCGTTGCCCATTGTTTCCCCATCATGTATTAAAGTGGGCATTACCCAGGACCTCTTATCATTAGTCCTTAGAGCACAGGAGCAGGCTCCTCCAGACCTTCCGGTAGGTCTTTTGTTTGTGCCTCCTAGGTTAAGACAGCGAGTGTTCCTGGAATTCCATGCCAAGAAGTCTGCAGGTCACCCGGGTATCGCCAGAACTCGGGAGTTGCTATCTAGGGCGGTGTGGTGGCCCTCGGTGGCTAAGGATGTGGATCAGTGGGTTCGGGCATGTGACATCTGTGCCCGAAATAAGACTCCTAGAGGGGTTCCTGTTGGCCCATTACATCCACTCTCTATCCCATCTAAGCCATGGACCCACATTTCAATGGATTTTGTGGTGGACTTGCCCAAATCCTCGGGGATGACAGCCATCTGGGTTGTCGTTGACAGGTTTTCGAAGATGGCGCACTTCGTTCCACTGGTTGGGCTGCCATCGGCCAGATGCCTGTCTGAATTATTTATGCTGCATGTTGTGCGTCTCCACGGGTTGCCACTTGATGTGGTCTCTGACCGCGGATCCCAGTTTGTGGCCAAATTCTGGAGGGCATTTTGTTCCGATCTCCAGATTTCTGTCAGCTTGTCGTCGGGCTACCATCCGCAGTCTAATGGGCAGACTGAAAGGGTGAACCAGTCCTTGGAGCAGTTCCTCAGGTGTTATGTCTCCAAGTGTCAGACTGACTGGGTTGCTCATCTGTCCATGGCGGAGTTTGCCTATAACAACACGGCTCACTCTGCTACAGGGATCTCTCCCTTCCTTTGTGTGTATGGGCATCATCCTAAGGCCAATTCTTTTGACCCCCTGGACTCCACGCCTGGTGGTTCCTCTGTGGTTTCGGTCCTTAGAGGTATTTGGCGGAAAGTGAAGAAAGCCCTTGTGTCTGTGTCATTAGTGACCAAAAGGGTTTTTGATAAGCGGAAAAGACCCTGCAGCTTCAAATTAGGAGACTTCGTCTGGTTGTCTACCAAGAATTTGAAGTTGAGACAGCCATCTCACAAGTTAGGCCCCCGGTTCATCGGCCCTTATAAGATCACCAGGGTTATCAATCCGGTGGCATTTCAGTTAGATCTGCCCTGTTCTTTGGGTATCAATAAAACATTTCATTGTTCCCTTTTAAAACGGGCGATTAGTAATCCTTCTTCCAGTGGAAGACCTTCCCCTCTTCTGATACGTGGCCAGAGGGAGTTTGATGTTGAAAGGATTCTTGACTCCAAGGTGGTTCGGGGTCGGCTGTCATTTTTGGTGCACTGGAAGGGGTATGGCCCGGAGGAGCGGTCGTGTGTGCGCAGTTGTGATCTTCATGCCCCCAGACTGATACGCTCTTTCTTCTCGCAGTTCCCCGATAAACCCGGTGGTAGGGGTTCTTTGACCCCTCGTCAGAGGGGGGGTACTGTTAGGGTCTCCTGCCCTGTGCTGCCACGTCGTCATGGCAACCGGGAGACAAGTGCTAGCGGAGTGACCTGAGCGCAGCTGATACTCCGGTTCGGGTCTTTTGCTGTGCAGTGGTTATAGGCTCTGTGCATGGCAGGGGATCCGGTGCTGGTTTTTGTGCTCACAGTCTGTGAGGTCTGAGTGGGGCGTGGACAGCACCTGCTTTATAAGGCCTCTTCTCAGGGTAAGCAGATGCTGCTGAATCTTTGTTGGTTAGTCAGTTTCTGAAAGTTAGCCAGTACTGTGTAGCTTTGTATTTGTTTGTTGCTTACTGCAAATAGGCCTGGGGATTTGGTATTACACTCTGCCAATCCAGACCTAGCAGTAAGACTGGAGTCAGTCGTTTAGCTTGCTGGGGTTCTGTTACTACTCTGTGAACTTAGCAAGTTTGCGGCTGTATTCTAAGACTTGCCTGTCTAATCCTGTCTCACTTTGCTAGGTGTCAGGGGTCAGTTTAGTGGCAGTAAGCTGAACCTGTGCACTGCAAGTGAGAATTAGGATTGTGGAGACTCTCCTTGTGTCTATCATTCCATCTCTGACCAAGGAGTTTACTGCCACACCCGTTGGTAACCCTTTAGGGTTTTGCTGTTGCCCTTAGCAACAGCATTTCGGGTTCTCTACGTATTAAAACACAACATCTTGCTTTTCTCATCTGAGCAGTTCTAATACAAGGGAGATACCCAGTTCCTTAGCCTCTGGGCTTCTCTGTTCACTTTGTGTGTATTTTGTTACCCTATCACCTTCTGTGTACGTTATGTCATATTCCCCAGTCTGTCTGTAAGTCCATTTGTTTTGCATAACAGTTCAAACACCAGTACATTCCTGCAGGCACTGGAGTGCATAACAGTCCTGACACCAGTACTTTCCTGCAGGCACTGGTGTGCATAACAGAATCTGAACCACTAGCCATGAACATAGGCCAGGGCCTCAGCCGTTCCTTGCCACTCCGTGTCGTAAATGGAATATTGGCAAGTTTACGCTTCTCCTCAGACGCTTTTCATTTTGATTTTTGGGTCATTTTACTGTACTTTTGTAGTATACTTGACGACACAGAGGTAGAGCAGTGGACTACTGTACCGTACTGCTATATATTATATACTGGTGGTCAGCAAAATTATGCACTGTCCTCCTACTACAGCGCACAACAACTAAAATGCACCACAGATATGGATGGATAGTATACTTGACGACACAGAGGTAGGCAGAGCAGTGGCCTACTGTACCGTACTGCTATATATTATATACTGGTGGTCAGCAAAAATATGCATTGTCCTCCTACTACTGCACACAACAACTAAAATACACCACAGGTATGGATGGATAGTATACTTGATGACACAGAGGTAGGTAGAGCAGTGGACTACTGTACTGTACTGCTATATATTATATACTGGTGGTCAGCAAAATTATGCACTGTCCTACTACTACTGCGCACAACAACTAAAATGCACCACAGGTATGGATGGATAGTATACTTGATGACACAGAGGTAGGTAGAGCAGTGGCCTACTGTACCGTACTGCTATATATTATATACTGGTGGTCAGCAAAATTTTGCACTGTCCTCCTACTATATATACTGCGCAAAACTTAAATGCACCACAGGTATGGATGGATAGTATACTTGACGACACAGAGGTAGGTAGAGCAGTGGACTACTGTACCGTACTGATATAATACTGGTGGTCACTGGTCAGCAAAATTCTGCACTGTCCTCCAACTATATACTACAATGCAGCACAGATATGGAGCGTTTTTCAGGCAGAGAACGTATAATACTGGTGGTCACTGGTCAGCAAAACTCTGCACTGTCCTCCTACTATATAATACTGGTGGTCCCCAGTCCCCATAATAAAGTACACTGAGCACAGATATTTGCAGCACACTGAGCACAGATATGGAGCGTTTTTCAGGCAGAGAACGTAGATATTTTCAGCACACTGAGCACAGATATTTGCAAGCACACTGAGCACAGATATTTGCAGCACACTGAGCACAGATATTTGCAGCATACTGAACACAACTGAGAGAACTCTGCACACATGAAAATGGCGGAGACAGCGGCTCCTTATATAGAATACGAATCTCGTGAGAATCCGACAGCGGGATGATGACGTTCGGGCGCGCTCGGGTTAACTGAGCAAGGCGGGAAGATTCGAGTCCGTCTCGGAACCGTGTAAAATGGGTGAAGTTCGGGGGGGTTCGGATTCCGAGGAACCGAACCAGCTCATCACTATTCAACACACACTGGAATGATTCCAGTTAAAGGTTGACAACAGCTATAAAGCCAGGTAATGAGATTTCAAGGTCAATCAACAATGATTGAAACTAGAGATGAGCGGGTTCGGTTTCTTTGAATCCGAACCCGCACGAACTTCACTTTTTTTTTCACGGGTCCGAGCGACTCGGATCTTCCCGCCTTGCTCGGTTAACCCGAGCGCGCCCGAACGTCATCATGACGCTGTCGGATTCTCGCGAGACTCGGATTCTATATAAGGAGCCGCGCGTCGCCGCCATTTTCACACGTGCATTGAGATTGATAGGGAGAGGACGTGGCTGGCGTCCTCTCCATTAGAATAGATTAGAAGAGAGAGAGAGAGAGAGAGATTGTGCAGACAGAGTTTACCACAGTGACCAGTGCAGTTGTTGTTAAGTTAACTTTTATTTAATATATCCGTTCTCTGCTATATCCGTTCTCTGCCTGAAAAAAACGATACACAGCAGTCACACAGTGTGACTCAGTCTGTGTGCACTCAGCTCAGCCCAGTGTGCTGCACATCAATGTATAAAAGCTTATAATAATTGTGGGGGAGACTGGGGAGCACTGCAGGTTGTTATAGCAGGAGCCAGGAGTACATAATATTATATTAATTTAAAATTAAACAGTGCACACTTTTGCTGCAGGAGTGCCACTGCCAGTGTGACTAGTGGTGACCAGTGCCTGACCACCAGTATAGTAGTATATTGTTGTATACTATCTCTTTATCAACCAGTCTATATTAGCAGCAGACACAGTACAGTGCGGTAGTTCACGGCTGTGGCTACCTCTGTGTCGGCAGTCGGCACTCGGCAGGCAGTCCGTCCATCCATAATTGTATAATTATATACCACCTAACCGTGGTATTTTTTTTTCTTTCTTTATACCGTCGTCATAGTCATACTAGTTGTTACGAGTATACTACTATCTCTTTATCAACCAGTGTACAGTGCGGTAGTTCACGGCTGTGGCTACCTCTGTGTCGGCAGTCGGCAGGCAGTCCGTCCATCCATAATTGTATTATAATATATACCACCTAACCGTGGTTTTTTTTTCATTCTTTATACCGTCATAGTGTCATACTAGTTGTTACGAGTATACTACTATCTCTTTATCAACCAGTGTACAGTGCGGTAGTTCACGGCTGTGGCTACCTCTGTGTCGGCAGTCGGCAGGCAGTCCGTCCATCCATAATTGTATTATAATATATACCACCTAACCGTGGTTTTTTTTTCATTCTTTATACCGTCATAGTGTCATACTAGTTGTTACGAGTATACTACTATCTCTTTATCAACCAGTGTACAGTGCGGTAGTTCACGGCTGTGGCTACCTCTGTGTCGGAACTCGGCAGGCAGTCCGTCCATCCATAATTGTATTATTATAATATATACCACCTAACCGTGGTTTTTTTTTTCATTCTTTATACCGTCATAGTGTCATACTAGTTGTTACGAGTATACTACTATCTCTTTATCAACCAGTGTACAGTGCGGTAGTTCACGGCTGTGGCTACCTCTGTGTCGGCAGTCGGCAGGCAGTCCGTCCATCCATAATTGTATTATAATATATACCACCTAACCGTGGTTTTTTTTTCATTCTTTATACCGTCATAGTGTCATACTAGTTGTTACGAGTATACTACTATCTCTTTATCAACCAGTGTACAGTGCGGTAGTTCACGGCTGTGGCTACCTCTGTGTCGGCAGTCGGCAGGCAGTCCGTCCATCCATAATTGTATTATAATATATACCACCTAACCGTGGTTTTTTTTTCATTCTTTATACCGTCATAGTGTCATACTAGTTGTTACGAGTATACTACTATCTCTTTATCAACCAGTGTACAGTGCGGTAGTTCACGGCTGTGGCTACCTCTGTGTCGGCAGTCGGCAGGCAGTCCGTCCATCCATAATTGTATTATAATATATACCACCTAACCGTGGTTTTTTTTTCATTCTTTATACCGTCATAGTCAGTCATACTAGTTGTTACGAGTATACTACTATCTCTTTATCAACCAGTGTACAGTGCGGTAGTTCACGGCTGTGGCTACCTCTGTGTCGGCACTCGGCAGGCAGTCCGTCCAACCATAATTGTATTATAATATATACCACCTAACCGTGGTTTTTTTTTCATTCTTTATACCGTCGTCATACTAGTTGTTACGAGTATACTACTATCTCTTTATCAACCAGTGTACAGTGCGGTAGTTCACGGCTGTGGCTACCTCTGTGTCGGCACTCGGCAGGCAGTCCGTCCATCCATAATTGTATTATATACCACCTAACCGTGGTTTTTTTATACCACCTAACCGTGGCAGTCCGTCCATAATTGTATACTAGTATCCAATCCATCCATCTCCATTGTTTACCTGAGGTGCCTTTTAGTTCTGCCTATAAAATATGGAGAACAAAAAAGTTGAGGTTCCAAAATTAGGGAAAGATCAAGATCCACTTCCACCTCGTGCTGAAGCTGCTGCCACTAGTCATGGCCGAGACGATGAAATGCCAGCAACGTCGTCTGCCAAGGCCGATGCCCAATGTCATAGTACAGAGCATGTCAAATCCAAAACACCAAATATCAGAAAAAAAGGACTCCAAAACCTAAAATAAAATTGTCGGAGGAGAAGCGTAAACTTGCCAATATGCCATTTACCACACGGAGTGGCAAGGAACGGCTGAGGCCCTGGCCTATGTTCATGGCTAGTGGTTCAGCTTCACATGAGGATGGAAGCACTCAGCCTCTCGCTAGAAAACTGAAAAGACTCAAGCTGGCAAAAGCACCGCAAAGAACTGTGCGTTCTTTGAAATCCCAAATCCACAAGGAGAGTCCAATTGTGTCGTTTGCGATGCCTGACCTTCCCAACACTGGACGTGAAGAGCATGCGCCTTCCACTATTTGCATGCCCCCTGCAAGTGCTGGAAGGAGCACCCGCAGTCCAGTTCCTGATAGTCAGATTGAAGATGTCAGTGTTGAAGTACACCAGGATGAGGAGGATATGGGTGTTGCTGGCGCTGGGGAGGAAATTGACCAGGAGGATTCTGATGGTGAGGTGGTTTGTTTAAGTCAGGCACCCGGGGAGACACCTGTTGTCCGTGGGAGGAATATGGCCGTTGACATGCCAGGTGAAAATACCAAAAAAATCAGCTCTTCGGTGTGGAGGTATTTCACCAGAAATGCGGACAACAGGTGTCAAGCCGTGTGTTGCCTTTGTCAAGCTGTAATAAGTAGGGGTAAGGACGTTAACCACCTCGGAACATCCTCCCTTATACGTCACCTGCAGCGCATTCATAATAAGTCAGTGACAAGTTCAAAAACTTTGGGTGACAGCGGAAGCAGTCCACTGACCAGTAAATCCCTTCCTCTTGTAACCAAGCTCACGCAAACCACCCCACCAACTCCCTCAGTGTCAATTTCCTCCTTCCCCAGGAATGCCAATAGTCCTGCAGGCCATGTCACTGGCAAGTCTGACGAGTCCTCTCCTGCCTGGGATTCCTCCGATGCATCCTTGCGTGTAACGCCTACTGCTGCTGGCGCTGCTGTTGTTGCCGCTGGGAGTCGATGGTCATCCCAGAGGGGAAGTCGTAAGCCCACTTGTACTACTTCCAGTAAGCAATTG
Source organism: Pseudophryne corroboree (assembly GCF_028390025.1). NCBI lineage: Eukaryota > Metazoa > Chordata > Amphibia > Anura > Myobatrachidae > Pseudophryne > Pseudophryne corroboree. Next base: position 820,213,541 of record NC_086445.1, on the reverse strand, counting down.
ACTGTTCAACAGTCCTTTGCGAGGAAGATGAAATATCACAGCAGTCATCCTACTGCAAAGCGGATAACTGAGTCCTTGACAACTATGTTGGTGTTAGACGTGCGTCCGGTATCCGCCGTTAGTTCACAGGGAACTAGACAATTTATTGAGGCAGTGTGCCCCCGTTACCAAATACCATCTAGGTTCCACTTCTCTAGGCAGGCGATACCGAGAATGTACACGGACGTCAGAAAAAGACTCACCAGTGTCCTAAAAAATGCAGTTGTACCCAATGTCCACTTAACCACGGACATGTGGACAAGTGGAGCAGGGCAGGGTCAGGACTATATGACTGTGACAGCCCACTGGGTAGATGTATGGACTCCCGCCGCAAGAACAGCAGCGGCGGCACCAGTAGCAGCATCTCGCAAACGCCAACTCTTTCCTAGGCAGGCTACGCTTTGTATCACCGCTTTCCAGAATACGCACACAGCTGAAAACCTCTTACGGCAACTGAGGAAGATCATCGCGGAATGGCTTACCCCAATTGGACTCTCCTGTGGATTTGTGGCATCGGACAACGCCAGCAATATTGTGTGTGCATTAAATATGGGCAAATTCCAGCACGTCCCATGTTTTGCACATACCTTGAATTTGGTGGTGCAGAATTTTTTAAAAAACGACAGGGGCGTGCAAGAGATGCTGTCGGTGGCCAGAAAAATTGCGGGACACTTTCGGCGTACAGGCACCACGTACAGAAGACTGGAGCACCACCAAAAACTACTGAACCTGCCCTGCCATCATCTGAAGCAAGAAGTGGTAACGAGGTGGAATTCAACCCTCTATATGCTTCAGAGGTTGGAGGAGCAGCAAAAGGCCATTCAAGCCTATACAATTGAGCACGATATAGGAGATGGAATGCACCTGTCTCAAGTGCAGTGGAGAATGATTTCAACGTTGTGCAAGGTTCTGATGCCCTTTGAACTTGCCACACGTGAAGTCAGTTCAGACACTGCCAGCCTGAGTCAGGTCATTCCCCTCATCAGGCTTTTGCAGAAGAAGCTGGAGGCATTGAAGAAGGAGCTAACACGGAGCGATTCCGCTAGGCATGTGGGACTTGTGGATGCAGCCCTTAATTCGCTTAACAAGGATTCACGGGTGGTCAATCTGTTGAAATCAGAGCACTACATTTTGGCCACCGTGCTCGATCCTAGATTTAAAGCCTACCTTGGATCTCTCTTTCCGGCAGACACAGGTCTGCTGGGGTTGAAAGACCTGCTGGTGACAAAATTGTCAAGTCAAGCGGAACGCGACCTGTCAACATCTCCTCCTTCACATTCTCCCGCAACTGGGGGTGCGAGGAAAAGGCTCAGAATTCCGAGCCCACCCGCTGGCGGTGATGCAGGGCAGTCTGGAGCGACTGCTGATGCTGACATCTGGTCCGGACTGAAGGACCTGACAACGATTACGGACATGTCGTCTACTGTCACTGCATATGATTCTCTCAACATTGATAGAATGGTGGAGGATTATATGAGTGACCGCATCCAAGTAGGCACGTCACACAGTCCGTACTTATACTGGCAGGAAAAAGAGGCAATTTGGAGGCCCTTGCACAAACTGGCTTTATTCTACCTAAGTTGCCCTCCCACAAGTGTGTACTCCGAAAGAGTGTTTAGTGCCGCCGCTCACCTTGTCAGCAATCGGCGTACGAGGTTACATCCAGAAAATGTGGAGAAGATGATGTTCATTAAAATGAATTATAATCAATTCCTCCGCGGAGACATTGACCAGCAGCAATTGCCTCCACAAAGTACACAGGGAGCTGAGATGGTGGATTCCAGTGGGGACGAATTGATAATCTGTGAGGAGGGGGATGTACACGGTGATATATCGGAGGGTGAAGATGAGGTGGACATCTTGCCTCTGTAGAGCCAGTTTGTGCAAGGAGAGATTAATTGCTTCTTTTTTGGGGGGGGTCCAAACCAACCCGTCATATCAGTCACAGTCGTGTGGCAGACCCTGTCACTGAAATGATGGGTTGGTTAAAGTGTGCATGTCCTGTTTTGTTTATACAACATAAGGGTGGGTGGGAGGGCCCAAGGATAATTCCATCTTGCACCTCTTTTTTCTTTTCTTTTTCTTTGCATCATGTGCTGATTGGGGAGAGTTTTTTGGAAGGGACATCCTGCGTGACACTGCAGTGCCACTCCTAGATGGGCCCGGTGTTTGTGTCGGCCACTAGGGTCGCTAATCTTACTCACACAGCTACCTCATTGCGCCTCTTTTTTTCTTTGCGTCATGTGCTGTTTGGGGAGGGTTTTTTGGAAGGGACATCCTGCGTGACACTGCAGTGCCACTCCTAGATGTGCCCGGTGTTTGTGTCGGCCACTAGGGTCGCTAATCTTACTCACACAGTCAGCTACCTCATTGCGCCTCTTTTTTTCTTTGCGTCATGTGCTGTTTGGGGAGGGTTTTTTGGAAGGGCCATCCTGCGTGACACTGCAGTGCCACTCCTAGATGGGCCCGGTGTTTGTGTCGGCCACTAGGGTCGCTAATCTTACTCACACAGCTACCTCATTGCGCCTCTTTTTTTCTTTGCGTCATGTGCTGTTTGGGGAGGGTTTTTTGGAAGGGACATCCTGCGTGACACTGCAGTGCCACTCCTAGATGGGCCCGGTGTTTGTGTCGGCCACTAGGGTCGCTTATCTTACTCACACAGCGACCTCGGTGCAAATTTTAGGACTAAAAATAATATTGTGAGGTGTGAGGTATTCAGAATAGACTGAAAATGAGTGTAAATTATGGTTTTTGAGGTTAATAATACTTTGGGATCAAAATGACCCCCAAATTCTATGATTTAAGCTGTTTTTTAGTGTTTTTGGAAAAAAACACCCGAATCCAAAACACACCCGAATCCGACAAAAATAATTCGGTGAGGTTTTGCCAAAACGCGTTCGAACCCAAAACACGGCCGCGGAACCGAACCCAAAACCAAAACACAAAACCCGAAAAATTTCAGGCGCTCATCTCTAATTGAAACATTGTAACAGCTGAACATACAAAGTGCACCTTTATATTTCAAATAGGAAATACATTGAGATTAGATGTATCAAATATGTTATTAAATATACACAAACAAAGATCTTCGGCATTACAAATCGGGGATCAACTCTTTGACCTCAAATTTGTCACACTATATAGACCTCAAACTACAACACTATGTAAAAAGGTTGCCATCTTTTTTGAAAGACTCTACTAGTTTACTACAGGAATTGGCAAACTATATATGGAGAGAAGGGGACACTTGGCTTACAATCGATGTCCAAGCCCTCTATTCGTCAATTCCGCACGATAAGGGGGTCCTTGCAGTCAAGAAAACCTTGGAAATTGATTTGGAAAAAACTGTGGGAGAAACTGAGTTTATCCTACACAGTATTGAATATATTCTGCGACACAATTATTTCCAGTTTGGAGATGCCCACTACCTCCAACAGCAGGGGACTGCAATGGGGACAAAATTTGCCCCATCGTATGCGAACCTGCTGATGGGGGAGTGGGAGAACACTTTTGTCTATGGTTCCCCTTTCTTTACAGAAAATATTAGATTCTATAGGCGCTATATTGACGATTTGATTTTTGTATGGAATGGTGACTCACAAAGTATAGCCTCTTTTATAGAAGCTATCCATCAAAACCAATTCAATCTGAAATTTACTCACAGAACAGACACGATTATAATTGATTACTTAGACATTAAATTGGAAAGTACAGTAAATGAAAATATTAAGACCTCAACCTTTTTCAAAGATGTGGACACTAATAGTTTTATACCATCTACAAGTTGTCACCATCGAAATTGGATTGAGAATGTCCCCTATGCACAATTCCTGAGGCTTCGGAAAAATTGTAGTAATGTCAACGACTTTCTGGTTCAAACGGAGATTCTAAAAGAACGCTTCCTGTCAAGAGGTTACAATGCTTTAAAAATAGAGGAGGCGATTGATAGAGCATTGAAACAAGATAGACCGAGTCTCCTATCGAATAATACTAGAAAGAAAGTAGAAAAACACTTTCAATGTCGACCATTCATTACTCAATATAACAAAGAAAATTGGATGGTGAAAAAAACATTGGAGAAACATTGGAATATCCTGTTAAAGGATCCAGTGTTGGGACCCTCTCTCCCTCCAAAACCTCTAGTTATTTTCAGAAGGGCAAAGAATTTGAAAAGCATTCTGGCCCCAAGCAAACTTAAATCTACTAAAGTATCCACATCTGGACCAGATACATTTCTTTCAATGAAGAAAAAGGGAGGTTGTTTTCCATGTGGACATTGCATTTGCTGCAAACACATGGAAAAGAAACCGTTTGTGTGGCTATTGGATAATGGCTTGGAATACAAACTGAAAGAGTTGGTTAACTGTAACTCACAGTATGTCATTTATAGAATTACTTGTCCATGCAATTTGTCCTGCATTGGCAAGACGAAGCGGTTAGTAAAACTTAGAATCCAAGAACATATGCGTAGCATTAAAAATAAGGTAACAAGTCATAACCTGCCGAGGCATTTCTTGGAATGTCATAATTCGAACTTAAAAGGATTTTCATTTACAATCCTTGAGTGCGTACGGCTAGGAGATAGAGGAGGAGATAGGGACCTTCTTCTATCAAAAAGGGAAACGTATTGGATCTATCATTTAAACACGTTGGTACCAGGGGGACTTAATGAGAACATTGATATAGTATCTTTCCTATGAGATCTATAGTTTCCCATCATTTTATAGATTCTTCTTTCTAACTAAGATCCAGATTATATTCCCTCCCTTTTGTTTCTCCCTCTCATTCATTTTTTTTTTTTTTTTTTTTCTTCAAATTTTACATGGGGCTATTTTGAAAACTATGTATGTAAAATAACACTATGATGTGAAAATAAATGCAATATAAAGAAAAGAAAAGAAAAAAAAAAAAAAAAAAATTTTATTACGGAGTATACGATCACTGTGTCTTTAAAAGCATGTTAGAATATGTGGATAAATGTACCAGCCTTGGACTCTGCATTTGAATACTTATTTTATGTGTATATGTATATATACATATGGTACAATTTGTTACAAAAAAGAATAGTTTATCTAGTGCTCCACCTAGATTAGTGGTAAAATATATTTTGAACACGAACAATTTGGTTTTTGACACTTTTGTTCTAGCAAATTATAAATAAGATATAGGATTTAAATTCTTTTTACCAATCTTAGATATTTACTATGGAGATATAAAGATTAGCGGTAATAGGCATATTGAATACAAACACTTGCTTTTTTGCATTAGCAATATATAAATGAAGTATAGGATTTAAACTTTTTTTTTTTTTTTTTTGTCTCCTTACATATGCGTTCCAGCCTTTGCTGAGTGGAACACATGCAGGAAATCAGTATCCACACACCTGATAGTTAGTTCATAGACACTTTTAAGTTGTTTTTAAGCACAATTCACTTTTTTCTTTCAAATTAAAAAGATCACCTAAATCTAGGGATTATTCTAATCCTTTTAAGTGTGGAATTATGTTTGGAATAGGAGCAGTATCCAGGAAAAACTAATAATTAGAGCCACTAATTACAGGAAGTGAGACTTGCACTGAGATGAATAAATAGCAGTCTCAGTGCTGTGCCAGTTCATTTTGGATGTGGCTGTTACTTGTGTCTCTTTCCTGGTGGCTGCAGTAAGTATTTGGAATGCATTGTACTGGACTGTATTTGTCTAATATGTAAGACTTGTATGTTTAAATTGTAATCACTGATATTGTGATCTAAGTGAGCACCTGATCTTTTGTATTATCATGTATTCAAATTATGAATGGAATGAATATTAAATAGATATTATGAAAACGAGTTAGATATGATGCAACTATGTGGTATTGAAAGAAACACAATTGTAATGAGATTGGATACCATTATTAGTATTATATATGAAATTAGCTCTATGCTATAGAAATTAACACTGAGTGGTGCAGTTATTCACTATATGTAAATTTATTGAACACACCGTTTATTATTCACTTTTTGGAGTTTGTGATATAATTGCACTTTAAAGTATATGTAGCTGAAATGTTGTTAAATATTCTTTAGGGTTCAAATTTAACAGACCCTGCATAAAAACTGAAAAGAGTCTGCAACCAGGTTCATTAACTAGCTGAATACCCTTAAAGGCGTATGCGTTTATGCTTGGTATGTATAAAATTATATGTTAAGACACCACACCTGATAGCACCCAGTAAAAATATGTCCGAATATTAAAATTATGGTCTTCAAACCAATTAATAATATCCATAGGTTTTACCATCCTACAACCATTCTGGGTGAATTATCCATCTCTATTAAAAGTTGGTCCTATATATATGGGCTATGGATGTTTTATATCCATGAAGGCCTTTGTTCCTTCCTTTTTTTGGTATGTATATATTTCCTTCTCCATTTTCTCCTCCATTTTCCGTCCCTATGTGTATATGCATATATGTGTGTATATAAAAATTATCCTAGACATTTTAAAGGACCATCCAATCACCCGTTTTATGTTTTAGTGATACCATACAGAAACCCCTGATGAAGTCGTTCTGACGAAACGCGTTGGGTCGAATCCGTTACGGTCTCTTATCTAGTTCATTAATACACCCTACAGAATATACACCTATAAGGGTGAGGGTGTTCTTTAAAGGCTTGAACAGAAAACCTATTGACTGTATCTGGATGTTTTTCTTTTAAGAATGTTTATATGAATGTATGGAACCTTTTATCTGTAAAAAAATGTTCATATGAATTTATGGAATTCTATATGTTTTTTAATAAAAACAAATTGGTATCATATCTAATTTAGGCCATTCTGGCCGTCTTTTTGTTCGGGTGTGTTCTCTGGTGTGAGGGTATACTTGCAGGTGATACCAGTTATAAGAATCCACACCGTGGAAGAACAGCTACTGGAAATACTAAAATCTGAGTGTTTTAAAGTTATACCAAGCGCAATTGGTTATTGTTTTTGTTTATGTTATTCTTTGAAAGTTCACTAACAGGGACTTTCTCCATATTGCTGCTGGTGGGTTGAGCGCGGGGTGGAAGACATTTTTTTGTATATATATATATATATATATATATATATATATATATATATATATATATATTAAAGGGAAAATGACTCACTGATTAACTCATCACAAAATCTCTTAAACCGCAAGGCCTACAATCTTGAAATTTGGCAGATAGCTTCTCCCTAGGTCCCAGGTGCTTACCAAGAACCGGTTTTACAAATGTCACTACCCATCCACGGAAATCGCCTAAAATGGATGTGTATGTATGTATGTATATATGTATGTGTATATGTACGTTTCAGCATAACTCCAGAATGCCTGCAGCAATTTATACCAAACTTAGTATACATATGACTAACAACCTGGGAACAAACACCATGGGGATAAGACACTGCTAGCACTCCTGGGGTGGGACAGCAGCACAGAGTATATCAGGAGACAGCATAACTCCAGAATGCCTGGAACAAGTTACACCACACTTGGTACACATATGACTTACAATCTGGGAAAAAACAATGTGTGGGTAAGACACCCCTAGCACCCTAGGGGTGGGCCAGCATCACAGAGTATTTCAGGACATGCATGATATGTCAGTGACGACACGGCTTCATGTGATAGTGGCAGTGACATGATGTGAGGAGGGGAATGGAGGTAGCAGGAAGACACACGATAAGAATCATATAGTGGGAGGAGCAGGGTCCCCAGCAGCACAGAGTATATTAGGAGATGCATAATATTTCAGACAGGACAGGGCTGCATGTGACAGGGGCAGTGACATTATGTGACTGTCAGGAGGGGAATGGAGGAAGCACAAACCCACACACTGAGAATTATATAGTGGAAATAGCAGGGTCCCCCAGCATCACAGAGTATATCAGAAGATGCATAATGTGCTGCGCTATATAAGAAACTGTAAATAAATTGATCATTTCACAGGGGCACTGACATGATGTGAGGAGGGGAATGGAGGCAGCAAGAAGCCACAGACTGAGTGTTGTATAGTAGGAAGAGCAGGGTCCCTTGGGGGACCAAAAAGGGGTCAGGCCACTACACAAAGTGGTTCAGGGAAGCAAGATATGCTAATATATTAGATGTCCAACCAACGTCAATTAACGAACAACTATAATTCTAACTTACCATCCTCGTCCCATAGCGAAGCAATATTGTGCTTCATGAATGCCAGCAAAACGGCATTTTGGCTCTCTGAATGAGAGAGAAACAGGAGAAGTGTCAATTTCCCAATACAGCTACAGAGTGTTCTGATTAAATTTCTATATGATAAGAATTTGATCCAAAGTGTGCAACACAGAAAACTCTTTCTTGTTTCCCTATATAGGGGAACAAATGAATGTGAATTTGTCCCACAGGAGTGGATGCACAATAATTGTGTGGTCATAAATCATTCAAGGAGAGTGTTTGTGACATAACAGTCATAGAGTATAGCATTGTTTGTGTGGAGCAAATTTAAATTGAAGTATACTGTATGATGAAAAAGGTTATACTGCTGTAATATTATTGAGAATGGCATTAATGATGTGTAGCATGTAAAAGCATAGGCAGTATTTATCAAACCTGTTAAATCAGAATTGTACTTTTTAGACAGTGGAAAAATCTAATAATCTTTTTAATCTGTGTTATGTATTTTTATATGTGGAATTGTATGTAATTTTGTGACCATATTTTTTATATTTAATAAAATGTACTAAAAGTATAGATAATTGTGTGACTATATGTATCCCATGCTCCCTGATAAGCTCTTGATTAGGTATTAAAAAGGACATGCACGGTTTAACAAACCAAGCACTTCAGCTACAGTGATTGCCACTTTTGTGGCTGAAGTGTTTGGTTTGTTTGGGCTCCCACAATTAACAAGCTACCAATGTGCTTAAGGCAGCTAAGCTAACAGCTCTGCAGTAGCAAGATTTCATCATTACCATCCTCAGCCACACCCTCATCAGTGTGTACAGTACATCATCCTAACATAATATCAATTCATCCCTGCTGGAATCCATCATTACAGAAGTCTCTGCACTTTAATATAATTGCCAGTATAGGTCTTCCTCCTTTAATTTGTAGTTAATCTTTACACATTTTGAGGAAGTAGCTTCCTACACTGATCACTGACTTAAGGTTCCTATCTGTGCTGGAAACTCTTTTTGAGTACACACTGGAGGGTGGGCAGCTTAAGAAATGCAAAGCCAGTTTGTACAAGGGCCTCCAAATTGACTTTTTTCCTTCTGGCAGTCAAAGGGACTCTGTGACATGCCTGTTTATATGCTGTCATTAAAATTACCCTCCATTATTCTTTGGATGGTGACGATATTAAATTAAGTTACAGTAGTGGTGTCATTATTTTTTGGGAAATGCTTTTAGACCTGACCAGATGTCAAAATGCTGTGTTGATTCCTCTGCATCACCCCTCAGTCTTTTGGGAAATCTGAGTTTTCCTGGTAGAAGCAGTTGGTGGACAAACTGAAGGAGGAGACATTATAGTACCTTGTGTAACTTGAACTGCCAACTTGGTCACCAGGTGCTCTTTGCATCTGTTAAGATCTGGGTCCATTGGAAAAAGGCATGATGTATTACTTAAACCTAGGATCAAGAATGTCCGCCAAAATGTAGTGATCCAATTTCAAGATATTGCCAACTTTTGATCCTGGCGAAGTGAATGAAGGACTTGATATACAAGTCTGACATACTTAGCAGAATAGCTTTGTTTAATCACCTCCTTCAATTTCACAAGATGATTTTCCAAAAGTCTAATTAGGGGAATCACCTGACTCAGGCTAGCAGTGTCTGAACTCACTTCACAGGTGGCTACTTCAAAGGGTTTCAGCACATTGCACAAGATGGAAAGTATTCTCCACTGCACTGGACTAAGGTACACCTCCCCTCCTCTCCTAATGTCATGGCTTGCTGCGTAGCTGTAGATGGATTTTTGCTGTGCCTCCATCCGCTGAAGCATGTAAAGGGTAGAATTCCACCTTTTTGCCACCTCTTGATTCAATTGCTGACAGAGTGAACTGTTCTTGGAGCCACTGCAATCTCTTGCTTGCTATTGCTGAATGCCGAAAATGTCCCAAAAAATTTAGGGCCACTGTCATTTTTATTTTTATTAAACCTGTATCACCAAGTTGACTGTGTGAGCATAAGATGAAATGTGTTGTAGTTTAATCAACTGTAATGCTTTCACAATATTTGTGGTATTAACAGAAATCACTAATCCTGAGGAAAGTGGGTTGGTCATTTTTCTATGATATCCCTTAGTTTTTCTTAGAGGTTTTCAGGTGTATGCCTCTTAGTGAAGCCAGTGATATACATATTACCCTGCTTCTGAATGAGCTGGCATTGCTTGCTAGATAATGCTGCTGCTGAAGGCAATTCACCTGCCCAGTGGGCTGTCACAGTCATGTAATCTTTAATTTGCCCATTACCGCTTGTCCACACATCTGTGGTTAAGTGGACAGTGGGTACAATGGCATTTTGTAGGCCAATAATTTTTTTTTTTTTTTTTACATCCTGGTACAGGTATCGCTTGTCTAATTTGGAATCAGGGACACAGTACCTCAATTAACTATCTAAAATTCACTGGATTAATGGTAAATATTGGCTGCAGATCCAAGACTAGCATAGACGTCATGGCATCAGTAAATCGCTCTGTGACGAGGTTACAGCCATCATACTTGCTTCCTCTTGCAAAGGATTAACAGTCAATTGTTTTTTAAAATGCTAGTCTTCTTGGTTCCCTTCTGGGATGAAGATCTATCTTCAGCAGCAGGCCTAGTGTTGAAGAATATATCTGAGGAATCCTGGATAGGGGAGGAATCACTAAGCCTTATCAAATTTGATGCAGGACTGTCTCCGATCATTACTGAAGATATTGAGGATGAAGATTTTGGCAGGAGACATTGTAGGTGCTGGGATCTAGTTGAGGGAAGGGAGCTAGCTGATGCTCGAACACTTGTTATTTTTTTAGCACTGGTTTCTGACAAAATGAGCTCGCTGCAAACGACGTAACAGGGAGGAGGTTCCTGGATGGATAATGTCCCTTCCTCTACTTACTGTGGTTTTGCAAATGCTACAGATGGCTTGAGAAATATCAGGATTTTGGTAAAAATAACTCCACACACTGGGGTGGATTTTTGGTCCTATACCCAGTCATGATAATACCCTTTTTCTTATAATGGCCAAGAGCTGCTTACACTGGTGCCTGACCTACACAAAGAACATCCTCATTTTCAACATCCTCATTAGTGTCAGCATCAGCTACACAAATAGTGCCCTCATCCTCTTGCACATCCACAATGGCATCCTCAATTTCTATGTTATCAGCTATACTTCTGCTGCTCATCTCCACATTTGCAGAGGGAGAAGAAATGGTGGAAGACGGATTTTCTTTGAGTACAGTATCAGAAAGGTCAGGCTCAATCATAGCACTCATAGAAACACTTAAACGTTCATCAGGGATTTGTGACATTTCTGTTTCTAAACACACAGTTTGTTCTACTGTCTCAGTGGTTTTGTTTTTTTATCACCTCTTCTAGACTCTGAGTGAAAATGTCTTGCATCATCATGAGATGCCTCACGGAGAGAAGATGCCTCACTGACAGTTGCAGAACCACCACTCAAAAATAAAGGCCTTGCATCATCATGAGAGGCCTCACTGAGAGAAGAAAATGCCTCACTGAGAGTTGCTAAACAAACACTCATAAAGTATTTCCTTGCCACTGTATGTGGTGAATTATTATTATTATTATTAACCAGTTATTTATGTAGTGCACACATATTTCATAGTTCTTTACAGAGAATACTTGGCCTTTCACATTAGTCCCTGCTCCAGTGAAGTTACAATCTATATTCCCTACCACATGTACAGTACATGCACACACATTCAAGCTAGGGTTCATTTTGTTGGGAGCCAATTAAGCTACCAGTATATATTTGGACAGTGGGAAAAAACCCACGCAAGCACGGGGAGAATATACAAACTTTACACAGTCAGAGCTATAGTGGGTATTGAACCCATGACCTCAGTGCTGTGAGGTAGTAATGCTAACCATTACTCCACCCATACTTCCCCATGAATACTAACCTTTCCATTTAATACAGTTTTCTTTTCATTAACAATGTAAAATATATATTTTTCTTTATTTCAGATGACCTGACTTAAACCCTCTAGACTCTTGATCAGTGGCTTTAGTGATGATGTTGATGGACTAGTATCATCTTGACTGCTGTCAGCTGCTGCAGCAATAAGATTTGGTTGCTCTTCTGTAAACTGATTGTTATCCATGTTTCAATTCGCAGCTCACTGTGGGGAATAAAGTTACATATGTACGTGAACAAAAAATGCAGTGTTTGAAATACAGTGCATAGAACAGTACGATAGAACAATATATATATTGGACAGAGGGATACTGTTACAGCTTATAGATGGATGGACAGAGGGACACTGTGGCTGCTTGTGGATGGATGGACACAGTGAAAGCACAGCTTGTGGGTGGATGGACACAGACACTGTAAAAGCTTGTGGATGGATGGACACAGTGGCAGCATAGCTTGTGAATGGAAAGACACAGGGACACAGTGACAGATTGTGGATGTATGGACATAATGGGGTATATTTACTAAGGTCCCGATTTTGACCGAGATGGTGTTTTTTCTTCAAAGTGTCATCTCGGGAATTTACTAAACTCAAATCACGGCAGTGATGAGGGCATTCGTATTTTTTTGGAATTCAAAGAAAAAAAATACGAATGAATACACCATCGGTCAAATACGCCTGTAATTTGGTAGAACTCGGTCATTTACTAAAAAGTGTAATTCACAAACACTGCCGGCAATAGCCAAACACTGCCGTGAAAAAATACAAATCGTAAAAAAGTGCTAAAATAAAACAGAACTGCTTTTTTTTACCGTGTTCTGATAGGCATGCACGGATCCATGAGATTCGTGCATGTTTATCAGTGGGAAGGGGTGGGAAAGTGTTAAATTTGTTGTAAAAAAATGCGTAGGGTCCCCCCTCCTAAGCAAAACTAGCCTCTGGCTCTTTGAGCCGGTCCTGGTTGTAAAAATATGGAGGGGGAAAGTGACAGGGGTTCCCCCATATTTAAGCAACCAGCAACGGGCTCTGCGCCTGGTTCCAAAGATACGGGGGACAAAAAGCGTAGGGGTCCCCCGTATTTCTGAAACCAGCACCGGGCTCCACTAGCCAGATACATAATGCCACAGCCGGGGGACACTTTTATATTGGTCCCTGCGGCCCTGGCATTACATACCCAACTAGTCACCCCTGGCCGGGGTACCCTGGAGTGGGGACCCCTTCAATCAAGGGGTCCCCCCCTCCAGCCACCCAAGGGCCAGGGGTGAAGCCCGAGGCTTTCCCCCCCATCCAAGGGCGGTGGATGGGGGGCTGATAGCCTTTTTGTCAAAATGTGGATATTGTTTTTAGTAGCAGAACTACAAGTTCCAGCAAGCCTCCCCCGCAAGCTGGTACTTGGAGGACCACAAGTACCAACATGTGGAGGAAAACCGGGCCCGCTGGTACCTGTAGTACTACTACTAAAAAAATACCCCAATAAAAACAGGACACACACACCTTGAAAGTAAAAGTTTATTACATACATCCACACCTCCAAACATACATACTTACCTATGTTCACACGAGGGTCGGTCCTCTTCTCCATGTAGAATCCATGGGGTACCTGTTGGAAAAATTATACTCACATAATCCAGTGTAGATCGGTCCTCTTCTGTTCTATTTGTAATCCACGTTCTTTGCAAAATAAAAAAACGGACACCCGACCACGCACTGAAAGGGGCCCCATGTTTTCACATGGGACCCCTTTCCCCGACTGCCAGGAACCCCCCCTGACTTCTGTCTAAGAGGGTTCCTTCAGCCAATCAGGGAGCACCACGTCGTGGCACCCTCCTGAGTGGCTGTGTGCTCCTGTAGTGTCTGTCAGGCAGCACACGCCAGTGATACAATGTAGCGCCTATGCGCTCCATTGTAACCAATGAAGGGAACTTTGCGGTCAGCGGTTGACCGAAAGTAACCTCACCGCTGACCTCAAAGTTCCCACCATTGGTTACAATGGAGCGTATAGGCGCTACATTGTATCACTGCCGTGTGCTGCCTGACAGACACTACAGGAGCACACAGCCAATCAGGAGGGTGCCACGACGTGGCGCTCCCTGATTGGCTGAAGGAACCCTCTTAGACAGAAGTCAGGGGGGGTTCCTGGCAGTCGGGGAAAGGGGTCCCATGTGAAAACATGGGGCCCCTTTCAGTGCGTGGTCGGGTGTCCGTTTTTTTATTTTGCAAAGTACGTGGATTACAAATAGAACAGAAGAGGACCGATCTACACTGGATTATGTGAGTATAATTTTTCCAACAGGTACCCCATGGATTCTACATGGAGAAGAGGACCGACCCTCGTGTGAACATAGGTAAGTATGTATGTTTGGAGGTGTGGATGTATGTAATAAACTTTTACTTTCAAGGTGTGTGTGTGTCCTGTTTTTATTGGGGTATTTTTTTAGTAGTAGTACTACAGGTACCAGCAGGCCCGGTTTTCCTCTGCATGCTGGTACTTGTGGTTCTCCAAGTACCAGCTTGCGGGGGAGGCTTGCTGGAACTTGTAGTACTGCTACTAAAAACAATATTCAAATTTTGACAAAAAGGCTATCAGCCCCCCATCCGCCGCCCTTGGATGGGGGGGACAGCCTCGGGCTTCACCCCTGGCCCTTGGGTGGCTGGAGGGGGGACCCCTTGATTGAAGGGGTCCCCACTCCTCCAGGGTACCCTGGCCAGAGGTGACTAGTTGGGTATGTAATGCCAGGGCCGCAGAGACCAATATAAAAGTGTCCCCCGGCTGTGGCATTATGTATCTGGCTAGTGGAGCCCGGTGCTGGTTTCAGAAATACGGGTGACACCTATGCTTTTTGCCCCCCGTATTTTTGGAACCAGGACCAGGTGCAGAGCCCGGTGCTGGTTGCTTAAATATGGGGGAACCCCTGTCACTTTCCCCCCCCCCCATATTTTTACAACCAGGACCGGCTCAAAGAGCCCGAGGCTGGTTTTGCTTAGGAGGGGGGACCCCACGCATTTTCCCCCCCCAAAATTTTAACAATGTTTTATTTTTTATGAAAGGTGCACAATGAAGCCCAGCACGGATCTCACAGATCCGGCCGAGATTCATTGTGTTAAAGTCGGCAGTGTTTTACAATTCACTCCCGTAAAACACTGCCAAAAAAAACGAATGACATCGACATCGGTAAATACGAAAATGCAGAATACGACAGCTTAGTAAATTAGTCGTAATAAATTCAAAAAGTTGCAAATTTACACTTTCGATGTCATTTGTGTTTGAACTTTAACCTCATTCGGAAAAATACGAATTTTAGTAAATATACCCTAATGACAGTACAGCTTGCAGTTGGATAGACACAGGGACGCTGTGACAGCTTGGGGAGTGATGGACACAGGGACACGGTGACAGCGACAGCTTGTGGATGAACATAGCAAAGTACATCACAGCACACAGCAGTGTGTCTGGAGTCAAATGGCACCAAGTCACAGCTGCAGGGTTTTTATATAGAATCCAAAACCTTCGAGAATCCGACACTGGGATGATTATGTTCTGCCGCGATTTGGAATCCTAACTTGGCAGGAAAGCCTGAGCCATGGCTTGGATTTACTCAAATCGGCAAAGTTTGGAGGGGCTTGGTTTTTGTAAAATCTAAACTGCTAATCTTTAATTCAATGCATATTATTGGTTGAAATATTCTTGAAATATACAGTGTCTGTAGATCTACCTTTGTGGGTTACACTGACATTGCTCCTTCCAAGGTTGCTTTGCTTTATTTCAAATTGGAACTCAGTTGATTCCACACGACTTTGTAAATGTAAATAATCAGGCAAACCATATATTCTGGAATCTGGATTAAAGTTCCTCTTTACTAATAACAATTGTAGAGGGTAAATTCAGAGGTGGAACTACCATTGGTGTAGTAGGTGCCCTGCATCAAGACACTAGGGGGCCAAGTGGCCACCTGAACAGCAATGAGTTTATCCCTGGGCCACTACACTACCATTCTGAGCATAGACACATGACTATCTCAGCAAAGGGAGCAGGATGGGCCCAACTGCCTGAGGAACCTGCCTCTTACTTAGGGAGGCACGTTGACCTTGTGAGTGTACAGCCGCATCAATTTGCCATCTGAGCTGGACTGATAGGGGAGTCCTGCTGCCTGCCAGTGCTGATGGTCACAGGCACATACTGCCTCTAATTCACAGAGCTGTGAATTCTTCCTGACTCACAGCTGTCTGTGAATTAAAGGCAACTCATGGCCGGTGTACTTGGTGCTATAAGAGCCTGCTTTACTGAGTGCTGAACTGAGGAAGGCACAGGGGATGGGTCCCCCTCTCACAGACAGGGAAGTGGCTGCTGTGTCCCTACTGTTGGAAATTATTTGTGTGCACGTGTTGATATTGCAGAATTATATAGGCACACACCAGTGGATAACTCACACTATGAACAGCCCATTTACTTAACCAGAGGTGTTGGCAGGGGCGTATCAAGAGAGGAGGAGGCAAGTGTGCAGGATCTGTCTAGGCCCCCTCCTCTCTTGGCAGCAGAACTGTAGACTCTGGGCACTAGGGTCACTAGGGAACCCTAGTGCTGTCTAGTGCTCATGCTCAGGTCTCCAGGAAAATAGTGCAGAGGACATTTTCCAGAGACTTTCTTACTGTGCATGCATGAAATGCTTGAAAAAATGGAAGCCGCGCCACTTTCCTGGTAATTCTTGAAGTGCTGCTGCTGCCTACACGGGACTCCGGAGGGTAAGGATTGAAAAAAGTGTGCAGGGTGTGCGATGTGGGCCCCCTGGACCACAGGGACCCATAAGCACCACAAACACTGCACCCATTATAAATACACCACTGGGTGTTGGCTTATTGAGAGATAGCAGGAACAGCCATACCCACTGTTACATGCACACTAACAAAATATCACACCGAAGTCTAAACTTGAACAACAACTGACTCAAATACCCCCAATGGAGATGCTCACATACTTTTTCAGCATCAAGAGAGAGGAGAAGAAATGGAGACTTTTTATGTGACACTTACTCAAGTAAATTTAAAACCCTACGAGTATTATTAGGAGCATAGCAGCTGAGAACAAAGCCCAATTGATCTGGGTGTATCATGTAGTAAGGAGTTTAAATAATGAGATATCAACTTAGTATAGATTTTTATATCTGCATTAAGGAATGCTATGGGCTGATAGTTCTTACATTCAGAGCGGTCCTTACCAGACTTTGGAATAGTCACATTTTGGGCTTCAACTATTTCTGCCAGGAAAGAGACAATACAGTACTAGAGGTCTTTGTATAAAGCTGTAAGAGAAGCAGGGAAAGGACCTCACTAAGAGGGTGATTCAGACCTGATCGTAGATGTGCAATTTTTTGCACATCTATGATAATTTTCTCTGACATGCGGTGGGACACCCAGCACAGGGAAAGATCGCCCCACATGCCGGGTCCTGCCGCACCCTCCACACATGCGAAAGCATCGCACAGTGGCAATGCTTTCACATGTGTCGAGTAGCCCTCTGACTACATAGTAACATAGTAACATAGTATCTAAAGTTGAAAAAAGACAATTGTCCATCGAGTTCAACCCATTTGTGGTCTCCTATGCACGATTATTTTGTAGAAAATTTTGACTGAAGTTGATGACTGCCGTTACGTTTTACCCCTCTTTTTTATAATAACCATAGTGCGTGACTATGCCCTGTAACCCTGGATATCCTTATCCATTAGGAATTTATCTAACCCATTCTTAAAGGTGTTGACTGAGTCGGCCATTACAACTCCCTCAGGCAGGGAATTCCAAACACGTATCGTCCTTACCGTAAAAAAGCCTTTATGCCGTATTGTGCGGAATCTCCTCTCCTCTAACCTGAGCGAGTGTCCACGAGTTCTCTGTGTTGATCTAACCAAAAACAGGTCCTGTGCAAGATCTGTATAATGTCCCCTTATATATTTGTAAATGTTGATCAGTATAGCTGCGAAGGCAGATGACTACCCGCCATGTTTTTGGTTGCAGCAGCAGCATGTGACATCACATAGTCGCCGTGACCCGCCCCAGCAATGGTCCGGACACGCCTGCTTTTTTCGGACTGCGACCCTTAAGTGGAGCGTCGATGCCCACAAAACTCGGCGTCGACACCCTGTTCCTGCCCCCCTCCAGGTTTTAAGAGATGTAAATTTGAGGCGTGTTATTCTGAGTAAACATTAATCCATGGTTCTTGGCGTTACCCGAGGAGTTCCCATAGCAGATACGGTAAAAAGTGACAGAACCACTTTTGTAGTTTATTAAATGCTACACACTGTAGGTGCAATCTAAATTTTGATCCGATTGTCCGTTTTGGCTTTATCGTTCACGCAATGCCGCAATGCTGCAACTTAGGGGGCACTGCGACCGTCATAGCAGAAAGACAGCGGCACACGCGCAGATCTCAAAACATGGAAGATGCTTGCAATACATTGGGTTTGCGTACATCTTTGAATCTGACCCATTATTCCTGCTTCTGTGGCAGGCAAAACTATTGAACAGCATTTGACACAAAGGGTGGCTGTAGCTCACTTAAAATATCCAGCAAGTGTGCATTTGTTTATATGAATGTGTAAGTCAACATGTAAACAATTAAAGCTCTAAATATTTAGAACACTTGACATTGCAGTTATTCATAGAGTATGAGTGTGCAGTACAAAATATTGCTTCATTTTGATAAATTAATTTTATTTAAGCAACGAGTAAACATTAGGAAATAAGTGTTAGTTTACTTCATCTTAGTCTGCCAAGAATCCAATTATTGTGTTGCTTTTTTAAAATTGTTGTCTGAGCTTTCTGTAAATTGTTCCCTTCATGTGTTTAATTGTTCAAGTATGAAAGCATAATGCTAACCTTGAAAGAAGAGCACATTAAAAACAAATGCCAAACAACTCTGCCAGTATTATGACAGGATACATAGAGAAATCAATTGTTTGATAATCTCAGTGACCTTGAATTGTATATTGGCAATTTATTCTTGCTGCCAGACAGAATATGATTGTTGTAAACACCAAAGAGTAGAAAAACTCATGGAATTTAGACATGCTGAAGTATTATGTTTGCAAAGTCTAAACTTGTATTCATCGCTGTAGTTTTCTTTTCTTTCTTTTGACCTAATCTTAAATTCTAGAATCCTCACTTCATCAGATTAGGAAAGCAGTGCAGCAGCAGTTACAAATATCTCTGAGAAACGCAGTGTAACATTTCATAGGGGAGATTCGTTAATTGTTTGTACCTTGATGACCAAACCACATGAATTTCTGCACTTTAATGTATATTCTATAAACTGAGTGATTAAAGAAGGCCACGACACCCATCAAACATCCAAATACCCACGGTACATTACTGGGTGCAATGATATCACCCAGGCCTATCCTATTAGCCCCAATATGCCGGCACGAGCTGCTGTTTCTCAGTATTTTTCTGTACTGCACCGGGTGTTGGCTACGGTGCCCGGTGCAGCGCTGCATCTCTGGCTCCCCCCAGTCACATGAGACCGCTGCCAAGGGTGGGGAAGAGGAGGGATGCAGGTCATACCGCTGCCCCGACTTCCCCACCGGGGGTCCCAGCGCTGAGTGTTGGCTCCCGTGCCGCGGAACCCTCACTGCAGTCCCATCCTGCTGCGGTGGGCATGGGACACTGCAGGTCACCGTGGATATCGGGGATTTTGTTTTACCTGCTTCAGGCAGGTAAAATCCAAATCCCCGGAAACAGACCCATTTTCCAGTGAAAGCGTGGTTGTTTATCACGAAAAACACACACGTTTCACTGAACCTGTGTGTTTTCATAAGGAAACCTGTTTTTTACGGGCAATCCTAATTCTGCAAAAAAACATTGGTGAAACATTGGAAAAAGTGCAAAAAACAAAGATTTAAGACTGCCATCCAAATTTTTATATGTGGGAGGTATTTAAACGGTTCCATCTATTAAACAGTGGTTCGCCAAACCACTGGGAAAATAGAGCATTTTAATTTAGACTTGCTTACCACTGACAAGATAACTCAAGCAACATGCTGTTTGAACTGTTGCAATGACCAATGTATTAAATAGAGATGTGCGGGTTCAAATTTACTTGGTTCTTAACATCAAAATTAAGTCTAATTCGGATTTATTGGCTATCCAAAACATGTGACATCTGAGAGCCAACAAGATGCTATTTTGAGATCCAGATAAATCCGAACCCGCACATATCTACTATTAAACATATGATTTGCACATATATTAGGCTATGTATAGTTATTTATACTTTGTGGAGAAGTACTACAAATTTGGTCACTATCAGAAGGGGTGGTCTTCAGTATGCCGACTGACAGGATCCCGGCGCACAGTATACCGGCGCCGGAATCCCGACAGCCAGCATACCGACACTTATTCTCCCTCGTGGGGGTCCACGACCCCCCAGGAGGGAGAATAAAATAGCGTTGCGCGCGTAGCGAGCCACCGCGCCCGCAGCGTGGCGAGCGCAGAAAGCCCACAAGGGGCTCATTTGCGCTCGCCACACTGTCGGTAAGCCAGCGGTCGGGCTCCCGGCGCCGGTATGCTGGTCGCCGGGAGCCCGACCGCCGGCATACCATAGTGAACCCATCAAAAGCCCATGTCACTTTCCCATGCAGCTCCTCCCAACCTTTTGCTTAGACTTTTGACTGTTCTCTATAGGGGTCATTCAGACCTGATCGCACGCTAGATTTTTTCGCTGCGCTGTGATTAGGTCCGAACTGCGCATGTGTGTGCACCACAATGCACAGGCGAGTCATACGGGTGCAAAGCAGATCGTTGCTGAGTGATGAATTTAATGAAGAATCCATTCGCACATCTGATCGCAAGGAGATTAACAGGAAGAGGTCGTTAGTGGGTGTCAACTGACCGTTTTCTGGGAGTGTTTGGAAAAATGCAGGCGTGCCCAAGCGTTTGAAGTGCGGGTGTCTGATGTCAATTCCGGGCCAGAACAGGCTGAAGTGATCGCAGCGGCTGAGTAAGTTCTGAGCTGCTCAGAAACTGCACAAAACTTTTTTGTAGTGCTCGGCTGCACATGCGATCGCACACTTGCAAAGCTAAAATACACTCCCCTTTGGGCGGCAAAAAATAGCTAGAGAGTGATCAGGTCTGAATGACCCCCTATATTGCTTTCTGATCTGACCTCTGTTTATTACAACTTTTTGGGGCCTATGTGTGTACCTGAGTGTCTTCTGTTAAACATCACCTGTAGTGTTCTGACGGGTTCAGTATGATTTGCCAATGGAAGGGATGACGGCTGTAAGTATACCGACAGTGGCATCCCATCCATCATAATCCCGACAGCCCCCCATTCAGCCCCCTAACCCTCAACTTTTCCCTACCCTAACCCTCCCTTCTCGGTGCCTAACCCTAACCCTTCCCCGCTGCCTAAACCGGACCATCCCCGCTTGATGCCTAACCCTAACCTACCATTCTAAGTGCCATAACCTTAACCCTCCCTCCCCATTCCCCAACTCTAACCTTTCCGTCCCTGCTCCCTAAACCTAAACCCCTTCTCCTGCCTAAACCTATCCTCCTCCCCCGGCTTCAGTAATGTGACGTCAGCATCCTGAGCAGCGTCGGTATGTGGATGCCAGCATTGCGTCCTCCTTCAGGTTCCTGGTGTCGGTATATTGACCGCCAGGATTACATCTGTCAGGAAGCTAACTGCTTCCCGTTCTGACTTGTGTCTCCAATATTGTTGTTTCTAGTGTCTATCTCAGAATACATATCTCTATCTGCATGCACAAGACCTGGTCCTGGAGGCAGATACATAGGCTGCTGCTCTACTCTAAGAGGTAGTGAGCTGCTATGGGCTAAGCTCATAACCAGGCAGGTTATTGAAGTTCAGTAAATGTTGCATCTGGCATCATTATCACAATGTACAGCATAAGACATTTATAATATACTGAAGAGCTCAATGCATGGGTATTTCCTTTTATTATTTCTTCACATTATAACAAATGCTAATCACACCCTCAACATAGTATAGACATCTTAGATGCTTTCCGACTAGAGGTCTATTCAATGCCTGTCGGAATTGTCGTCAAGCTGGAAAGACGGCAGTTTCCAACTTTTTGGGGGGAATCAGGATTCAACCTACTCAATGGAGTTGCCATTTTTCCGACTTGTTGGAAATTCTGACTTGTCGGAAAACACGTGAATCATTGGATTAGCCGCGGAGCCGCATATTTTGTCAGAATTGTGGCCATTTCCGACAGGCCCTTTGCCCCTTTTTCGACAATTATGATTTGACTTCCCAAAAAATCAGATCAACATTGTCAAAAATGGGCAAAACCTGTCGGAAATGCCCAGAAATTGAATACTGCACTGTCGGATCTTCTCCGCCGGAGAGGATCTGCCAGGTATTGAATGGACCCCCTAGTGGTTAAAATTACATATCAAAATTATGTTTTAGTTTAAATGTCTGTAATTGCATAGCTAAATACCCAAATACCCTAAACCCATTGTAAATTTCCTCTGGACCACTAACTCAGTTATGTTACAGCTGCACTCTGAAGTATTAGAGGCCTGCCCTGTGCTGCCGCTTTTACAGCAACCTTCTGCCCATGCCGTGTCTTCAAAAATCAGTTTATTGTGCTGGAACTCGGGATCTGGAGCTATTTGATTTGAAAGATTAGTATTTTGTAAATGTAGCAAACACAGTAAAAAATATTGTAATCATTTCCTGTACTGCAACACATATAACATAATGCATTACAACATTACAATCTCCTCACTCATTATACTTTCTTGAAATAATTCAGTTTACACTGTAGCTACAAGACTCAATGCATAACAGTGTATACACATAGCCAGGGCCACCACCAAGGGGGGATATTGCTGGGACTGGAGACAACAAAGGGCCTGCACCTGGCTCACATCACCAGGGGCTCCCACAATTTGGGCAAGATTGCCCTGACCGCCGGCTTTTTGAGTTTTGACTTTTGAGATGGAGACATCTTTGTCTCTGTCTCTAGAGTGAGTCGCCATGGCTGATCATCATAGCTTCACCCCCTCATGGACATAATGCTGTGATTCATGGGTTTATTAGGAAGGGGGAGGTGCCTAATGCAGTGAAGTGCCCACCCACATAAGAGACCTTTTACTGTAACAGGTAGTGCCTCCCATTCTCCCCTCTCCCTCCCTCAATCTCTCTTTCTCTCCCTCTCTCTAACACCCTTAATCTCTCTCTCTCTTTCTCTCCCACTCTAACTCTCATCATCAGTCTTTCTCTCTCTCTTTGTCTCACCTTCTATCACTCTCTCACCCTCAGTCTCTCTTTATCCCCCCCTCTCTCTCACCCTCAGTCTGTCACACACCCTCAGTCTCTCTGTCTCACACCCTCAGACTCTTTCTCACCCTCAGTGTCTTTCTCTCCCTCTCTCACACTCCCTCTCTGACCTTCAGTATCTCTCTCCCCCTATCTCTCTCATCCTCAGTCCTCCCCTCAGTCTTTCCCTCCCTCTCTCACACACTCAGTCTCTTTCGCTCTCTCTAACACCCTCAATTTTTCTCTCTCCCTGACACCTATACTGTATAAACAGTGTACTCTATATACACCAGGCTGCAACGCCATCAGGAGGAAGACTACCAGTTGGGACTGGAGTATGGTGTTTGTTGGACTGGACTGGGGGGCTGAATATTTTATCAGTCCCGGTCCCCACAATTTCTGATGGCAGCCCTGCACATAATTCAGTATACACTAACCCACTTTCCTTAAGTACCTTTGTCTGGACTACAGTAGGTAAATTCTCCATAATTGAGTCTGCCATTAATTGCCAAGATGCTTTCATTGGTGCACATATAATTTTCTGATACCTATGACTATTTCTCTCAGGTTTAAAATGGAGGCAGCTATTAAAATATCTATGGCCCAGTTAGGGGAGAGAGAATTTCTGAATCATATACATTAATTATATTTGGTATGCAAGTACATTCATTTGTCTGAATAATGTTAGGTGGAAATTATTTGGTGCACTGTCTGCAATGCCTTTATGCTTATTTACCATCCGTTTCATTCTTTATTAATTGAAGTTAGGTGAGGCTAACAGGGCTCTAATGATCATCAATGAAATAATTAACTCAGTTATGCTGGTGCAGTAAAGTAATACACCCTAATGTACAGTACTGTAGGTATTGCTGTCTTTCTTACCACTAGGAAATTAAGTCTAGAGCATGCATTGTGACTGGTGTTATTTTACACAATATAAGGCAGTCTTTTGTAGTTCATTTAATCAGATGTATAGGCAAGGGATGTAGGGATGTCCATGGGGGGCATTTACTAATCCATCAAGCAATACCATCAGGGGAGCATCTATTTATTCTGCAGCAGGACAGCGACCCCAAACATACAGCCAATGTCATTAAGAACTATCTTCAGTTTAAAGTAGAACAAGGAGTCCTGAAAATGTTTATATGGCCCCCACAATGCCCTGATCTCAAAATCATCGAGTTTGTCTGGGATTACATGAAGAGACAGAAGGATTTGAACAAGCTTACATCCACAGAAGATCTGAGGCTAGTTATCTTAGATGTTTGGAACAACCTCCCTGCCGAGTTCCTTCAAAAACTGTGTGCAAGTGTATCTAGAAGAATTGATGCTGTTTTGAAGGCAAAGTGTGGTCACATTAGACATTGAGCCTAATTCAGATCTGATCGCTGCTGTGTGTTTTTGCACAGGTGCCGATCAGGTCTGAACTGCGTTTGCCAGACAGCCGACGGCTGTTGGGTGGGAGGGGGTAGGCCGGCGGCATTTGGTCGCCATTTAGGGGGCGCGGTCTGGGCAATGAAGGTGTGCCCGGACTGCTGTGGAGCCGGGCCGCGGCAGCTGCGTGACATCACATGCAGCCGCTGCGACGAGTAGCTCCTGCCAGAGCGCAGGAGCTACACTGGCAGGGAACTGCTCCTAAAGTACAAAAGCATTGCCGCTGTGTGTTGCTTTTGTACTTGTGTGGAGGGGTCGGGCGGACTAGCCCTGTGCTGGGTGTCCATCCGCATGTCTGTGTGACTGATCGTAGATGTGCTAAATTTAGCACATCTACGGTCAGGTCTGAATAAGGCCTATTGATTTGATTTACATTTCTCTTCTGTTCATTCACTTTGCATTTTGTTAATTGCTAAAGATAAACTATTAATACTGTTTTTTATTTTTTAAAGCATTCTTACTTTGCAGAATTTTCTCCATGTCTGCCTAAAACTGCCGGTGCCCTCCATGGGTAACAACGGTGGTTCCCAAGTACAAACAGCAGCTGTTGGCGGCAGTCACGACTCCAAACAAATAACGACTCTCAAGGCGGTCTAAAATGCTATCATACATATATTAGTGATGTGCACCGGAAATGTTTCGGGTTTTGTGTTTTGGTTTTGGATTCGGTTCCGCGGCCGTGTTTTGGATTCAGACGCGTTTTGGCAAAACCTCCCTGAAATTTTTTTGTCGGATTCAGGTGTGTTTTGGATTCGGGTGTTTTTTTACAAAAAACCCTCAAAAACAGCTTAAATCATAGAATTTGGGGGTCATTTTGATCCCACAGTATTTATTAACCTCAATAACCATAATTTACACTCATTTTCAGTCTATTCTGAACACCTCACACCTCACAATATTATTTTTAGTCCTAAAATTTGCACCGAGGTCGCTGGATGGCTAAGCTAAGCGACACAAGTGGCCGACACAAACACCTGGCCCATCTAGGAGTGGCACTGCAGTGTCAGGCAGGATGGCACTTCAAAAAAATAGTCCCCAAACAGCACATGATGCATAGAAAAAAAGAGGCGCACCAAGGTCGCTGTGTGACTAAGCAAAGCGACACAAGTGGCCGACACAAACACCTGGCCCATCTAGGAGTGGCACTGCAGTGTCAGACAGGATGGCACTTCAAAAAAATTGTCCCCAAACAGCACATGATGCAAAGAAAAAAAGAGGCGCACCAAGGTCGCTGTGTGACTAAGCTAAGCGACACAAGTGGCCAACACAAACACCTGGCCCATCTAGGAGTGGAACTGCAGTGTCAGGCAGGATGGCACTTTAAAAAAATTGTCCCCAAACAGCACATGATGCAAAAAAAAAAGAGGCGCACCAAGGTCGCTGTGAGACTAAGCTAAGCGACACAAGTGGCCGACACAAACACCTGGCCCATCTAGGAGTGGCACTGCAGTGTCAGACAGGAGGGCACTTCAAAAAAATTGTCCCCAAACAGCACATGATGCAAAGAAAAAAAGAGGCGCACCAAGGTCGCTGTGTGACTAAGCTAAGCGACACAAGTGGCCAACACAAACACCTGGCCCATCTAGGAGTGGCACTGCAGTGTCAGGCAGGATGGCACTTCAAAAAAATTGTCCCCAAACAGCACATGATGCAAAAAAAAAAAAAGAGGTGCATCAAGGTCGCTGTGTGACTAAGCTAAGCGACACAAGTAGCCGATACAAACACCAGGCCCATCTAGGAGTGGCACTGCAGTGTCAGGCAGGATGGCACTTCAAAAAAATTGTCCCCAAACTGCACATGATGCAAAGAAAAAAGAGGCGCACCAAGGTCGCTGTGTGACTAAGCAAAGCGACACAAGTGGCCGACACAAACACCTGGCCCATCTAGGAGTGGCACTGCAGTGTCAGACAGGATGGGACTTCAAAAAAATTGTCCCCAAACAGCACATGATGCAAAGAAAAAAAGAGGCACACCAAGGTCGCTGTGTGACTTAGCTAAGCGACACAAGTGGCCGACACAAACACCTGACCCATCTAGGAGTGGCACTGCAGTGTCAGGCAGGATGGCACTTCAAAAAAATTGTCCCCAAACAGCACGTGATGCAAAGAAAAATGAAAGAAAAAAGAGGTGCAAGATGGAATTGTCCTTGGGCCCTCCCACCCACCCTTATGTTGTATAAACAGGACATGCACACTTTAACGAACCCATCAGTTCAGCGACAAGGTCTGCCACACGACTGTGACTGAAATGACTGGTTGGTTTGGGCCCCCACCAATAAAGATGCAATCAATCTCTCCTTGCACAAACTGGCTCTACAGAGGCAAGATGTCCACCTCATCATCATCCTCCGATTCCTCACCCCTTTCACTGTGTACATCCCCCTCCTCACAGATTATTAATTCGTCCCCACTGGAATCCACCATCTCAGATCCCTGTGAACTTTCTGGAGGCAATTGCTGGTGAATGTCTCCACGGAGAATTTGATTATAATTCATTTTGATGAACATCATCTTCTCCACATTTTCTGGAAGTAACCTCGTACGCCGATTGCTGACAAGGTGAGCGGCTGCACTAAACACTCTTTCGGAGTACACACTGGAGGGAGGGCAATTTAGGTAGAATAAAGCCAGTTTGTGCAAGGGCCTCCAAATTGCCTCTTTTTCCTGCCAGTATACGTACGGACTGTCTGACATGCCTACTTGGATGCGGTCACTCATATAATCCTCCACCATTCTTTCAATGGTGAGAGAATCATATGCAGTGACAGTAGACGACACGTCAGTAATCGTTGCCAGGTCCTTCAGTCCGGACCAGATGTCAGCACTCGCTCCAGACTGCCCTGCATCACCGCCAGCGGGTGGGCTCGGAATTCTTAGCCTTTTCCTCGCACCCCCAGTTGCGGGAGAATGTGAAGGAGGAGCTGTTGACGGGTCACGTTCCGCTTGACTTGACAATTTTCTCACCAGCAGGTCTTTGAACCTTTGCAGACTTGTGTCTGCCGGAAAGAGAGATACAGCGTAGGTTTTAAATCTAGGATCGAGCACGGTGGCCAAAATGTAGTGCTCTGATTTCAACAGATTGACCACCCGTGAATCCTGGTTAAGCGAATTAAGGGCTCCATCCACAAGTCCCACATGCCTAGCGGAATCGCTCTGTTTTATCTCCTTCAATGTCTCCAGCTTCTTCTGCAAAAGCCTAATGAGGGGAATGATCTGACTCAGGCTGGCAGTGTCTGAACTGACTTCACGTGTGGCAAGTTTAAAGGGTTGCAGAACCTTGCACAACGTTGAAATCATTCTCCACTGCGCTTGAGTCAGGTGCATTCCCCCTCCTTTGCCTATATCGTGGGCAGATGTATAGGCTTGAATGGCCTTTTGCTGCTCCTCCATCCTCAGAAGCATATAGAGGGTTGAATTCCACCTCGTTACCACCTCTTGCTTCAGATGATGGCAGGGCAGGTTCAGGAGTGTTTGCTGGTGCTCCAGTCTTCGGCACGCGGTGGCTGAATTCCGAAAGTGGCCCGCAATTCTTCGGGCCACTGACAGCATCTCTTGCACGCCCCTGTCGTTTTTTAATAATTCTGCACCACCAAATTCAATGTATGTGCAAAGCATGGGACGTGTTGGAATTTGCCCAGATTTAATGCATGCACAATATTGGTGGCGTTGTCCGATGTCACAAATCCCCAGGAGAGTCCAATTGGGATAAGCCATTCTGCGATGATGTTCCTCAGTTTCCGTAAGAGGTATTCAGCTGTGTGTCTCTTCTGGAAAGCGGTGATACAAAGCGTAGCCTGCCTAGGAACGAGTTGGCGTTTGCGAGATGCTGCTACTGGTGCCGCCACTGCTGTTCTTGCTGCTGGAGGCAATACATCTACCCAGTGGGCTGTCACAGTCATATAGTCCTGAGTCTGCCCTGCTCCACTTGTCCACATGTCCGTGGTTAAGTGGACATTGGGTACAACTGCATTTTTTAGGACACTGGTGACTCTTTTTCTGAGGTCTGTGTACATTTTCGGTATCGCCTGCCTAGAGAAATGGAACCTAGATGGTATTTGGTACCGGGGACACAGTACCTCAAACAAGTCTCTAGTTGCCTCTGAATTAACGGTGGATACCGGAACCATGTTTCTCACCACCCAGGCTGACAAGACCTGAGTTATCCGCTTTGCAGCAGGATGACTGCTGTGATATTTCATCTTCCTCTTAAAGGACTGTTGGACAGTCAATTGCTTACTGGAAGTAGTACAAGTGGTCTTCCGACTTCCCCTCTGGGATGACGTTCGACTCCCAGCAGCAACAACAGCAGCGCCAGCAGCAGTAGGCATTACACTCAAGGATGCATCGGAGGAATCCCAGGCAGGAGAGGACTCGTCAGACTTGCAAGTGACATGGCCTGCAGGACTATTGGCTTTCCTGTGTAAGGTGGAAATTGACACTGAGGGAGTTGGTGGCGTGGTTTGCAGGAGCTTGGTTACAAGAGGAAGGGATTTAGTGGTCAGTGGACTGCTTCCGCTGTCATCCAAAGTTTTTGAACTTGTCAGTTGTCACTGACTTCTGATGAATGCGGACCAGGTGACGTATAAGGGAGGATGTTCCTAGGTGGTTAACGTCCTTACCCCTACTTATTACAGCTTGACAAAGGCAACACACGGCTTGACACCTGTTGTCCGCATTTGTGTCGAAATAATTCCACACCGAAGAGGTGATTTTTTTTTGTATTTTGACCAGGCATGTCAATGGCCATATTCGTCCCACGGACAACAGGTGTCTCCCCGGGTGCCTGACTTAAACAAACCACCTCACCATCAGAATCCTCCTTGTCAATTTCCTGCCCAGCGCCAGCAACACCCATATCCTCATCCTGGTGTACTTCAACAGTGACATCTTCAATTTGACTATCAGGAACTGGACTGCGGGTGCTCCTTCCAGCACTTGCAGGGGGCGTGCAAATGGTGGAAGGCGCAAGCTCTTCCCGTCCAGTGATGGGAACGTCAGGCATCGCAACCGACACAATTGGACTCTCCTTGGGGATTTGTGATTTAGAAGAACGCACAGTTCTTTGCTGTGCTTTTGCCAGCTTAAGTCTTTTAATTTTTCTAGTGAGAGGATGAGTGCTTCCATCCTCATGTGAAGCTGAACCACTAGCCATGAACATAGGCCAGGGCCTCAGCCGTTCCTTGACACTCCGTGTCGTAAATGGCATATTGGCAAGTTTACGCTTCTCATCAGACGCTTTCAATTTTGATTTTTGGGTCATTTTACTGAACTTTTGTTTTTTTGGATTTTACATGCTCTCTACATTGACATTGGGCATCGGCCTTGGCAGACGACGTTGATGGCATTTCATCGTCTCGGCCATGACTAGTGGCAGCAGCTTCAGCACGAGGTGGAAGTGGATCTTGATCTTTCCCTATTTTAACCTCCACATTTTTGTTCTCCATTTTTTAATGTGTGGAATTATATGCCAGTATCAATTGCAATGGCCTACTACTAACTATACTGCGCACAACTGAAATGCACCACAGGTATGGATGGATAGTATACTTGACGACACAGAGGTAGGTAGAGCAGTGGCCTTCCGTACCGTACTGCTATATATACTGGTGGTCACTGGTCAGCAAAACTCTGCACTGTACTCCTCCTATATATATACTGGTGGTCCCCAGTCCCCACAATAAAGCAGTGTGAGCATAGATATATGCAGCACACTGAGCACAGATATGGAGTGTTTTTCAGGCAGACAACGTATACTGGTGGTCACTGTCAGCAAAACTCTGCACTGTACTCCTTCTATATAATAGTGATGTGCACCGGAAATTTTTCGGGTTTTGTAATTTGGTTTTGGATTCGGTTCCGCTGCCGTGTTTTGGATTCGGACGCGTTTTGGCAAAACCTCCCTGAAAATTTTTTGTTGGATTCGGGTGTTTTTTTACAAAAAACCCTCAAAAACAGCTTAAATCATAGAATTTGGGGGTCATTTTGATCCCATAGTATTATTAACCTCAATAACCATAATTTCC